>NW_019384462.1:909564-1202872 GCF_000671375.1 Centruroides sculpturatus
ACTAGGAGCGTTTTTTCTATCGGAGTTCTTTTTCACTCACTCTTTAACAGTTCGTTTCTAAATTTCGACACGAATAGACGTATTTGTGTAGTAAAACTTATTTTGAAAAATTATTTTATAATCAAAAAATGCCGTCAAGAGAAGCAAGTTCTTCACGTTGTGAGGAAAAAAGTGTTAATAATACCTCTTAAAAAAAGCAGCATTTATTTGTTGTTTTTGGTGTAGACAGAGAATTTTTGTTTTGAATGTTTTTATCATAAGTATCATTCACGATTATGTACATCTGACAATATGTAATTATATAATATTGCTTCAGTAAATTATATTCGTTTTTCTTGGTTATATTTGAGTTTTGCACTTTACAAGTTAGTATTTTACATCACTGTATAAAGAGTTATCATCAACAGTTTTTTGTCACAACGTGAAGAACTTGCTTCTCTTGACGGCATTTTTTGATTATAAAATAATTTTTCAAAATAAGTTTTACTACACAAATACGTCTATTCGTGTCGAAATTTAGAAACGAACTGTTAAAGAGTGAGTGAAAAAGAACTCCGATAGAAAAAACGCTCCTAGTGATAATTAGATCGGTCACCGTTAGTGATAACAATTAGATGGGAAAGTTGACACATAGGTGTCAAGAATGCGCCGTTATTGTCAACAAAAGTATAAAAATATTAGACTTGGAATAGTAGAAATTAAATTAAAATAAATAAATAATAAGAAATAAATGAATGAGTAAATAAATAAATACATTATAAGTATTTATGAATTAAAAAAAAAATTTTACGCGAGAATCGAACCCGAGAACTCAAGCTTATGAATCAGACTCGTTACCACTCTGCCACAGGACGCTCGAATAGAGATACGTATAATTTATATATAAAGTGCTAACAAAACTTTAAGTTCAATTTTCTCGATTATATTTGAGTATTGCACTTTAGTATTTTACAGATAGTACACTAACATTGTGTACTACCTCTACACCAAAGATCATCAAAATCCGTTACCCCAAAGCCGTAGGCTCTCCTTGTTAAATGTATTAAAAAAATTCTACAGGAGTTGTCACTAGTTCTGCCAGTTTTCATTATGAAAGTGAGCTAACTAAAGTTCATTTTTGTTGATTATGTATTTTTTACATTTTAATTATGAATTATACAAAAAAATAAAATAACTAAGCTATTACAAGGATGCAGTATTTTTAAATGCCACAAGTTTTGTTTTTGTTTAACTGTTATTAGTTTAAATATTTTTTAGTGACCAAAGAAAGAACTGAATTTAGTGTAATAAAGTGTAACTTAATCTTTATTCTTTTTAAAAACTAGGAAAATTAAATGAATAAATAAATTAATTATAAGTTAGTTGCCTAAATAAAATATAAAAATAATTTTAATAACTTCTTTTTTAAATGAATAATTTTTATTTAATAGGATGGAACTATCTAGCGCACACAGAAAATTTATAACAAACATTCATAGTCAATTTATTTAACTCTAAGCTCTGAAAATTTCTTTGTATCTGGAGACAAAATTGTTTTTATTACTCAGGCTACAAGGGAATTTTGTATAGCAAAATCAGTCAAACAACTTTCCCATTAGCCAATTTTGTCTTGAATGAATTAAACCAATTTTGGTGATTTCATGTTCAAAGAATTGATAAATAAATGTTTCCAAATTATTAGAGTGTACATACAATTCTTGATTATTGATAGTGTTGTTGTTAAGTATCATATTTTTCATTTCTAAAGGTTTATAATAGCTGAGCTAGTAGAAGACTAATAATTTAACATTAGTTCAAATAGTTTATTATGCTTTATTGCATTCTCAAGAAATAAGTGCAGAAATATTTATTACTACTGTTTTTCATAGGAAAAGCTTTTAGATTTTATTCAATAAATTTTTATTTATTTTATATAACCCTTTTCTGTTTTAATTATAGAAAATAGAACACATACGAAATTATGCAGTTCCAGCTGTACGTGGATTTTTCCATTCTATTGCTCTTTCTCATGGTAATTCTCTTCAGGATACTTTAAGGTAAATGATTATTAATAATTATTATTTTTATATTTAAAGTTACGTTAATTAGCATCACTGTAAATATTACCAAGTTAAAAATCAATTATTTATAATGATAATTAGTTCACTAATTACAATTTACTCAAATAAAAATATTGTGAAAAGATTCCAGTCATATATGTCACAAGTTTTTTATTTCAGACTTTTAACTTTATGGTTTGATCATGGTCAGTATACTGAAGTACATGAAGCTGTTTCTGATGGAGTTAAGACTGTACCTATTGAAACATGGCTTCAGGTATTTAAAATTAATTTCAACCAGAATTAGTAACTGGATTCAAATGAAAATAGAATGTTAGTTAGAAGTTATTAGAAAGTAAAAAGAATAATTCGATTTAACTGAAGTAGAGGAGTTAAAATTTTGAAACATGTTTTATTTTATTACTATAAATTGTTTGCATCTGTTACAAAATCCAATATATATGTTTTATTTTATTGAAAATAAATGCATCTTGACAATAATAATTTAATTTTTTATAATATTTTAAAATTATTAAGCTGGTCTTTTAAATTTTTAATCTGCAGTACAGTTATCATCATAATATTTTACAGGTTATTCCACAATTAATAGCTCGCATTGACACAACTCGTCCAACTGTTAGCAACTTAATTCATCAATTATTATTGGATATAGGCAAATGTCATCCTCAAGCATTAATTTATCCTTTAACTGTTTCATCTAAATCTGCTGCTCCAGCTCGTTTAAATGCAGCAAACAAAATATTAAAGAGCATGTCTGAACATAGTGGTGTGCTTGTTCAACAAGCAATGATGGTAATTTTACTAACAATATTATCTTAGTTTACATTTTAATAAAGTATACTTAAACTATATTATTACTTTATAGATTATTTATAAAATAATACTCAGTGTATTTTATTAATATTGTTTACACTGTAATTTATTTATAAAAAATGGTAATTTTAGATTAATTTTAATTCTAATTATATTCATTTTCATTATATTTTTGATAATTGAATATATTCTGTATCTTTATCAATAAGGACAGAAAAATTGCCATTTTTAACTGCTTATAATACAAATAGTTGTTTACACAACATTCATATCTATTCTATAACAATTAAAAATAATTTATTTTTAATTGTTATAAAATAGTTTATTTTACTATGGTTTATAAACAATAAACAATAGTAAAATAAACTCGTTATTCAGTCTTTTGACCATCAAGTGAAAAAGTTTAACTAATGGTCATTGGTATCAAAAGATTTTTTGAATGATGATCTGAAGATGAGGATCAATTTAGGAAATGTTCATCAATTATTGCAAAGATTAAATGTAATGATTAAAGGCTTACAAAGACTAAATTTAAGGCGTTTACTACAGTTAGTCTTAAGCAAAGAAGTCAGAGAGAGATGTCATGTAATTAATAATATAAAAGCTGTGTTCTGTGTTTGTGCATGTGAATTTCTTATAACTCCTGGAATTTTTGTCCAATCTAGATGAAATTTTGGTTACATTCATTTTATATTTTGATGAAAGTATAGGCTACTTATTTTGCACAAATATTAGCTATAGAATAAACGTTTTATTGATTTTGGATCAGTTATTGCACTTACATTACAGTGACATCAGTGATCAGTGTCAAAGTAGAAAGTATATACTTTTTATTGAAATATGATAAAATGCTGCAAGTAAATAAATATAAACATGAAAAGAGTATAAAAACAAAATAATGCTTGTAAATAAAATAATTACTATGAATAAATAAAAATATGTATTGTAAATGTATTAAGTTTTTATAAGCATCTTAACTCTAACTTCCAACTGTTTAATTCTTGGTTTTACTTTAGTTTCAAAAGCTACATTATCCTGTAAGTTTGTATATTCAGATTTGTAAATATGGCAGTAAAAATAAGATAATGAAAAATAAAGTTAATAATCAAACTGTATTTAAAAAACAAAGAAATAAATAGAGTTTTATTCTTTAAATATTTTATTTTTTACCTCTACACAATCAGTTTTGAGGGAGAATTGGATTCTTTGTAGTCTGAATTCAAATACAAAAATATCTTATGTTAGATGTTTTTTTTATTTGTTTTATATAAAATTTTAGTGAAAAATAATCTTTATTTGTGTTTTACATTATTTGTTCACATAATGTAAATCCAACAAGAAATAGATTTCAACATGAAATCTATTTCTTGTTGGATTTGTAAATTTGAAATTACAATAAAAGTTTTTATCTTTAAAAAAAAATAGATTTAAATACTATATTAAATTTATATAATGAAGTGTATATATTGAAGTTTTAATAAATAATATTAATGCAAAAATATATATTAAGTACTGTACCATATTTACTTGCATATAGGATGAGGTGTGATTTTAAAGATCAAAATGAAGAAAATTAGATTTATTAATACAATTTTAATTTTATTTCATTTAATCACAAATAAAATATTATCAAATGCGCATATTAATAATAATAATAATACAGTCATATAATAATACATGATGAATGGAAAACAAAACCAAAACATTATAATGCACATGACTGGAAAAAGTTTATTTTTAATGATTCAGAATGTGATAATATTTATTAAAAATAAAAATTTAACAAATATGAAATAACTATATTTATAATCATTGCTAAGTGACCAGTATTTCATTAATGATTTTATAAATAACAAACTATTTTCTGCGGACAAATGAGATGCAATGCAGTTTCTAATTGATGGACATAGGTTTAAAGCAATAAACAAAAGGGGATGTGTCTTAGTTTGTTTACGGTAGATGCCAACTTACAATAAATACACTGTAGACCGGTATTTGGTGAGTCAGAAATAGTGACCAGTCATTCCTTTCGTCAAAGCTATTTTCAGACCATATCTTTGAAAGTGACATTTACCTTGAGCCCAATAGCTCCCTGCTATAATAGCAGCATGGTCTATACACGGTTCACAGAAATTATTGCAAAAACAAAGAATCTTTCACTTGTGCATATAGGATGACCTAGGTTTTTAAAACAGTGAAAAATTAATGAAAACCTCATCTTATATGCAAGTAAATACAATATTTTATTTATTTTACTAATTTATGTATTTGAGTCTTAATGAAATAGATATTAACACAATTTATATAAAATAGGTTAGTGAAGAACTAATTCGTGTAGCCATTTTATGGCATGAATTATGGCATGAGGGATTAGAAGAAGCATCTCGTCTTTATTTTGGTGAAAGAAATATAAGGGGCATGTTTGCAACATTGGAACCTCTTCATCACATGATGGATCGTGGACCACAAACCTTGAAGGAAATTTCATTTAATCAGGTAACATTTTTTTTATCCTAAATTTTTATTCTGTATTTAAGTTATTAATGGAAATGTATTCACAAATAATTAAATATCAAAGTGTTGGATCTCAATTTCAAAGATGGAAAATTTTTGCAAAGATTCATAAATAAACAGATAATTATTTAAAGCACAACAAGTATTTAAATTAATAAATAAAGAATATTAAAATTGAGAAAAGTATTCTTAAAGCAGAACAGGCAAGTGACACAAAATATATTTATTCATTTTAAATTAATACAGATAATGTTCAATGGACAAGAAAGAATTATTCCCCAATAACAAACCCTTATATAATAGCAAAACAGCAACTACAAAAACACACAAAATGCAATAAAACATATATAAAACAAACAAAATAATGACATTAAAAAGTACAAGATAAAAATACAAAATAAGATTATCCAATAAAAATACAATACAATATAGTTAAAAAAAAAAAAAAATACATAAAAGTGAGAGAATATAGGTAGCCCTTGCTTAATGTGGAATTTTTTTGAATTAATGCATAAATTGCAGCAATCCCCTTTAATATGTGGTAAAGGTTCTAATTAACGTGTGCTTTAACAGCTGTCTTTATCTAACATAGATATATTTTTCATGTCAAATAAGATGTTAGTGAATTTGATAGTTTCATTTATTAAAATAGAAATATTTACAGGTAACTCCCGTATAACACGGCACTTCTGTAGCACGGATTCACTCTAACACGGTTCGAGAATTGGTACCATCCCCCGTATAACACGGCACTTCTATAGCACGGATTCACTCTAACACGGTTCGAGAATTGGTACCATCCCCCGTATAACACGGTATTTTATAGCACGGATTCACTCTTGACACGGTTCGAGAAATGGGTAAAACCCTCGTACAACATGAAATGTAATAAATTTTTACATACTTAAGTACTAATAGTTCACGAAAATTATTATTTTCGTGAACTATTAGTACTTCAGTGTGTAAATTTTCTTTTCTCGTCTTCATACACATGGTCCTTCGCGAAAATTGTTTCAATTTTGCCAGATCTCGACGCTTCTGCTTCTGGTGTTGCCAGATGTTTTTCCCTTATTCCATAAGTGCTTAGCACCATATAAGGAAATTTATAAAGATCTTTTAACTAGAAGCAAGCAATCTAAAATTACATACACTTTTTGCAAAAGGTAAAGCATGAATCTGAAAATAATGCAGAAAAATGCTCAGAGGATAACGATAACTTGCCAAAAATAAAACGCTCTCAGTTAATAGTGCTTTTAGTGATGACAAAGAAAACATTGTTTAATTTATATTAATATGTATCACTTAAAAAAATTTTAATAAAGATATTTATCTTAATTATGAAAATATAGTAGCATGTTTTTTAATTTTTGAAACCTAACCCTCCTTTTCGTACTAGTTCTTTGTTTTGCATAACATGGCAATTTTTTGGAACATAACTACCGTGTTATATGGGGGCTACCTGTATTATTAACTGAAAATTTGTTTTATTGGGTCGTGATTGTTCGGTTGTGTACCAAGTTACCATTTTATTTGATTAATGCAATTTTGATATACACAGTAGCATAAAGGGATTAAGTATATAATATAAATATACACTTAAGTTAAACTGATAGTTACATGTGTTACTTAAAAAATTCCATCGTTGCAAAAATTTGTTAATCTAGAAATAGCTTGAATTTCATTTATCAAATGAAAAATTTAAATTATATGCAGTCACAAATTGAATAGACTTTATGACTTTACTCCCCAATAACAAACCTTTATATAATAGCAAAACAGCAAAATAGAAAAAGTAAGTGATTTGAAGTAGAAATTAAAACATGCATAAAATTTTTATAAAAATCAATTTTCTCTTTTCTAATAGGCTTATGGACGAGATTTAACAGAAGCTCTGGAACATTGTAAACGATATCAACGTACCGGAAATATGCAAGATTTAACACAGGCTTGGGATTTATATTATCATGTATTTCGAAGAATATCAAAACAGCTGCCTCAAGTAAATTTATTGTTTTGTTATTAAATATAAAAATTGATAAGCATTTGCCTAAACCAGGGCTGGCGAACCTATGGCACGCGTGCCCAAAGTGGCACGTAAGGAGAAATCATCTGGCACGTAATGTATCATACAATTTCTGTCTTTTTCAATCATCTTTTCAGTTTATCAACTGATCTTTTTTTTTTCAATCAGCTTTTTTACATTTATTCTAATTAAAGCGTATTTGTTTAATTTCTTTAAATATCATTATTCAAAGTCTGAAACTTTGGCACTCATAAACATCTTTAAAGCTAAGTATGCTTACAATATGGCATGCAAACATAAAAAGGTTCACCATCCCTGGCCTAAACTATTGTTTTAAAGTTAGTTATTTTTTTCTCAAAAGAATTAAATATAAAAATCAATTTAAGTTTTGTAATAGTTTGATACATTTTTAATAGCTGACTTCATTGGAGTTACAATATGTTTCACCAAAATTGATGATGTGCAGAGATTTAGAATTAGCAGTTCCAGGAAGTTATAATCCTAGTCAGCCAGTAATCAGAATCTCAAAAGTTGAAAGTTCTTTACAAGTTATTACAAGTAAACAAAGACCAAGAAAACTTTGTATTAAAGGTGAATAAATATAAATAATATAGTAAATATATTGTAAAATATTATATGATAATTTATAGAGAATCAATCTACATTTATTTTTTATTAAGTAAAGTTAGTCAGATACTGTAATAATTTGTACAATTTCCTCTTGATTAATTGGTATATAGAAGAAAAATCCAAAAAATAAAATATTTGCCATCTCATATTAAATACTAACTGGATTATGTGTTTTATCAGTATTTCTTTGTGGAATGTATACCTTCAAACTACTTTTTTAAGATGAAAATTTTACAAATAACAGGCTTGAATATTATATTTCTGTATATTCTCCTCAGGTCAGATCTTAACTGTTTGACTTATATGTAAATACTGTATTTCATTCAACCAGTTTAATATTTTCATTAGTTTTTATGCCTGTGGTTTCTGTTTATTGGACATTTATGCTGAAAGCAGGATTATAAACATTCAGTGCAGCAGTCTAAGCTGATAAGTGCACTGTCAGAAATTGGTTTGCTTTACAACACTGCAGAAAAGCCATACTCTTGAACAATTGCAGGAGATTGATCTTGATCTGAAGTAGCAGTTGTTTGAGATTATTGATCATACATTTACCATTTTTATTTTATTTACAACTTGTTGGAGTACAACAAATCCTGGCGCACATATAGCCAGGTGAAAAGTGGAGTTGATGGTTACATAATAACGATACATTTAGTAGGATAAAATACATAATAAGGGAATAGGGAAAAATAAGAAAATATGAAAGTATAATGATATAAAAATATAAAGGTATGAAATATGAGACAATAAAATTAATGGGTACATAGCAGTAAGAAGAATTATACATACATACAATTTGTACAAAATATACATATAGATAATTACATATCATTACAGTGATGCGAAAATAAGTGATATGAGATGCTGAGGTTAGTGATACAGTTATAAAAATACATAATATCAGGATGATGTGCAATAAAGGCACAGAACACAGTAAGTGAGGTTTCAGTTGAAAGCAGCAACAGTAGTCCTTTTAAAGTACATGTCAATGAGGTGAAGTAGTGCAGCATAGGTGTCACTATTGTTCATAATTCCGTGGAGGTTTTCAGGCCAGTGATAACCATGTGTCTCCATGGAGGTGCGAAGAAGGTGTCTCTCAAGCTCAAGCATTGGGCAGGTGAGTAGATAGTGAAGGCAGCCGTCTTCGACATCGCAAAGGGAACAGCTGAAGGTTGGAGAGTTAACAAATCTAGCCAGGTAGGAATAGAAGCGTCCGTGATTGGTAAGAAATTGGCTGGTACGTTGGGTCGGTCTATACCAGGGGATAGCAAGGAAGGTCTTGATGTTAGGAATGAGTTGATGGGTGATGGGATGATTTTGTCTGTCCCAGTCCTCCTGCCAAAGATCGAGGAGGTCGTTGCGAATGATGTTTTTTATAGTTTTAATATTGATCTTGCTGTAGACAATTGGAAGGTTGTTGTCTTCACAGGCGCTCTTTGCGAGTTCATCGGCCCTCTCGTTACCGAGAGTGCCCTGGTGGGCACGAGTCCAGTAGATGGAGTAAATGTTGCTGGATTTGTTGATGTCACTATGGATGCTGGTGGAGATGGGGTGGTCACAATGGTTTTTTAAGGCTGCAATAGAGGACTCGCTGTCGGTGATGATAGTAACAGTCTGGGAATCATAGTTCGAGGCAGTCCAAGCCACGGCCATGCTTATCGCGTACATTTCCGCCTGAAAGACGGTACAGTCTGCACCAAGTCTGTACCGCTCAGACGCAATTTCGGTGTTGTTTAGGTAGGCGACAAAACCGCTACCAACATTATTGTTACATTTAGACCCATCAGTATAGACTGTTAAATCGGTATGCTCAGGCTGGAAGAAGTTTAATTTATTAGGGATAGCAGGGTGATTGGAACGAGAGAAGTGGATGGCGCACTCGAGGTCGTGATGGTTAATTTCCTGTGTAGCTGTATGGATAGTGCTGCCCCATTTAAGATGCCAAACTTTAGTTTGTAGGGAGATATGTTTGTCAATGGGCATTTTTCTTGCCAGGACTTGAAGAGAGGAGTTGGGTGTCGTTCTATAGGCCCTCGTAATGTGCAAGAGGGCTTTGCGTTGTGCGGCGATGAGTTTTCTTTTAATGTGAACCCTGCAGGTAGACCATCCCCAGCTGCCACAGGCATAGGTAATTATGGGGACAAAGATTTGGTTGTAAATGGCATCCATGGCCTCAGAGGCCAGGCCCCAGCGTCTACGAGCAATGCCAGCAAAGGTGTTGAAGATGTGTCCTGTGCGCTCGGTGATGTATTCAACGTGAGCATTCCACAGCAGCCTGTGGTCGAGTACAATGCCCAGGTACTTGATGGTCTTTTCAACGGCAATGGTTTGTCCCCCCATTTTAATGGTGGGGACTCTAAGGTAAAGATTCTGCTGGCCAGGTCTATTAAAAACGACACATTTAGTTTTTTGTGCGTTAAAAACGAGCTTGTGGTTTCTTCCCCAGTTTAAGATCTTATCAAGTATGGCGTTGCCGTCTTTTTCAATGGCTGCACGAGAGCGGCTCCCAAGGAGCAGAAAAACATCATCGGCGTAGGCCACTATATCATGGTGCCCAAAGTCTTGCTGGAGAAAATCGTTGAAGTAAATGTTCCAGAGTGTTGGTCCACAGACCGAGCCCTGAGGGCAGCCACGGACAACAGAGCGGTGGATAGTGTGACCTCCACATTGTAGAAAGGCGGTTCTGTCCCTAAGGTAGTCCCGTATGAGATAGTAAAGGTTAGCTGGGCACTTAATCTTACGAAGTTGATGGAGAAGAAGCGGCCACCAGGCACTGTCAAACGCTTTAGCGATGTCAAGACTGATGGCCAAGACATATTTGTTATTTTGGAGGAGGTGGTCAATGTTGTCAATAACCCTATGGATGGCATCAGAAGAGGATTTCTGTGGACGGAAGCCGAATTGCGAGTTGTGCAGTATGGAGTTGTTTTCCAGGTACCAAACAAGCCTATTGTTAAGAAGCCGTTCCAGGACCTTGCCAAGAACCGGCAGGAGGGAAATCGGTCTGCTTTCATTAGTGCGTCCAGGTTTGGGGACAGGGACAATTCTGGCCTTTTTCCATGTTTGGGGAAAAACACCATGGCGGAGACAAGCATTATAGAGGTTTGTCAGCTTAGTGGGGATGAGGTTCCAGAGGGTCTTAGCCATCTCTGAGGTGATGTCGTCATGGCCCGGGGATTTCTTATTGCGGAGAGTGGAGAAAGCCCTGTCGATCTCATGAGTTTGAAACTCAGGAGATAATTCTGAGCTAAGGTTTGCTTAGTCAACAGTTTGTGAGGCACTGAAGAATTTAAGTATCAAGCACACAAAGTGTGTGCTGCACATCCTGACTGAACAGAAAAAGTATGGCCACATTTTCAAGAGTGTATTGCTCTAAATTGGTACAGATCTGACTCTTCATATATTGCCTTTGTGACCTGTGAAGAGAAATGGATTCAGGACTCAGAGTCACTCACTTTTCTCACTTGTACTCACTTTTTTGAAGTATCCTGACTTTTCTCACCTTTCAGGTCATTTTCTCACTTTTCTCACTTTTTTGGTAATTTCCACGTGCTCAATTAAGATGTGCGACCAATCAAAAATAATTTTAAAGCCAAACGATCTGCCAAATTATCAGACTATCGGACTAGAATTTTCTGGAAGAAAATCTTGGCTCTGAGCGGGACTCAAAATTGCAACTTCCACTTAGTGTTGTTAGGTTATAGGAAACAAAATTTCCTTTCATGTATGTAAATTTTTCATGCACTTAAAAAATCCCTCTCATTACAAATTCAGAAGCCAAAATTGAGCCAATATCAATTAAAGTTATGTACTCCTGCCATATTGTCATTATTAATCAAAATCTAGTTCTTCAGAGTTGCATTTCTATCTATGGGGATTAAAAATAAGTATTTTAATTAAGCATCCCTACGCTTTTGGCTGTTTTGTAAGAAGGGAAAAACACGCTATGCCGAGGGATTAATCTCTCAAGCTGACAACNATAATAGAACAAACAAAATTTATAAAATTACAGAGAGTAAAAATTCTCTAAAAAGCAAAATAAAGTTACTACTGTATAAAAACTTTCTGTTCAGAATTAAAGAAATCTTTTCCTTACACATTATGTGGTGAATTTGAAATTTCACACCTTTATGTGAATTGATGAAATACTGTCAGTTTTCATAAAGGTTCAAAATTCACAGAAATTTGTAAATGAGGAGATGATACTTAAAACTAACAATTAAGCAATTTTTTATATCAAAAGACAATTATTTAAAACAGATGACAATTGATATGTCTGCCTGTTTTGCATATTTAGATCTTGATGAATTTGTTGTTTCACCTTCAGTGGTAGTTTCAAAGACAATGGTAGAAATACTGTATTTTGTTGCAAATAGAAATTCAATGGCAATTGGTATTTTAAAATTTGGAGGACCAAAAAAATGCGATATTTTTGAATCTGTGATATAACAGAATGGCTACTGTATTACAGTAATATACAGAAATGTTTAAAATGTATTTAACCATAACAGATTAAAAAGAGAAAAAAACAACTTTTACTGCTATTTTGTTGAGTTTTCCTTCCATGTTTTCACTTTGTTTCGTCACTATTACACTCACTTTTTCTCACTGTTTCTGTATTTCAACTCACTTTTCTCACTTTTTTGGAGGGAAAATGACACTCCAAGACATGTGGATTTCTTTGAAAGTTCAATTATTCAACTATTACAATGCAACTATCCAAAATTCCTATATAATGTCCAGTGAATGATCACACACCAAGTCTAAGCATGCTTTGAGTAATGAGAAGGTAATGCTATGTGTATTCTGGGATTGTCGAGGAATCATGTACAGTACAGTACAGTTGCTACATATTGTTGGACAAAACAATTGACAGTGACAGCTACTGTGATGTGCTTGATAACCTGGTTACAAGGATTATTGAAACTCATTCATCATTAGCCAATCAGAAGAGAGTTTTATTTCATCAAGATAACACTAAACCACATACTAGTGAAAAGATGACCATAGACCAAGATGACCATCACCTTTAGCAGGTGGAGGAACTTGTGATCACTCACCATATTTGCCAAACCTTGCCCATCAGATATTTTTTACTTACTTTGATGTGTGCAAAATCATCATAATGGTGAAATGCTACTTGAATCAGAAGCTGCAAAAAACATGATAAACTTTGTTTCTCTCAAGCAGCCATCTTTTTTTGAGGATATTCAAAAGTTGGTCAAATGCTGGTTCTGGGCCATACCTAACAGCTGGGAATACAGTCTCGGTTAATTTTTTGTATTATCTTTGAATAAAGTCCTTTTTTCTGCACCTTAATTTTTGGCAACAACTTTCCAGTTTTCCTTAAAATATAAATATTTTACTTTTATTTTATTATATATAAAATTATGATGATGTTTTTTTTTATAGGTAGTAATGGCAAAGATTTCATGTTCTTATTAAAAGGACATGAAGATTTAAGACAAGATGAAAGAGTAATGCAGCTATTTGGCTTGGTCAATACACTTCTTATAAATGATCCTGAAACATCTTTACGAAATTTAACGTAAGTTATTACAATTTATGTAAATTTAAAACATAATTTTGATAAATAACCAAACAGATCACAATTTTGATAAATAATATGGCTTTTGAGTAGTTGTTGTTCACTTTTCAATATAATTTTTAGAGTAGCAGTTTTTCATAAACTTTGATAACAGGATTCATTTGAATATTTAAATTATTTCTTAAATCATTTGTTATTACTGATCTTAACTTTATTGATATATTACATTGATTAATTTTTATGTCAGAGTAATAAAATGAAATGCATAGAAATATATTTGATATGTTGACAGTTAGGTTATTCTTTTTTAATTTGTATTTTAATTTATTTATATAGTTTTATAGTGCTTATGTAAAAAAATATTATTGGGATGTTTTATGGCTTCCTAGCTGTGTTACACATTAGTGACTGGTGTTGTTTGATGATTTCTGATTATTTTTAGATTTTTTTTATTAATTTGAATTTTATAACAGTAATTAATTAGATTTGTTTCACTGATGATATTTAGTTCTGTTTTAAAATTAGATAATCAGACTATTTTTCACTTATAACTGTTACTGTCATTTTAGTATTTTTTATTATTAAAATATATCTAATTTTTGCTAGTGATATTCTATCTCATTATAAACAAAAATAATTAACATTAGAATTTAATTTAAATATAAATTTATAATTTTATTTTTAAAGTAGATATATATCTGACATTAACAAAAATGACTTATTCTTTTATGTATCATAATCAATCACAAAACATTGCATTTTAAAAACATTTTCAGTAACTAAACATATAAACCAATTTTAATTATGTTTCACTACTTGGGGAGCACATTTGAGAGGAATAGCAGAATAGATAGGAAAATTGGAAGACAAGTGAATGCTTTTATGAAAGTGGTTGGGTACACAGTGATTGGTTCATAAGAATATGTTTCTGAAGAAGGCAAGTATGGCTGTGTACAAGAGTGTGGTCCTCCCAATACTGTTGTATGGGTGTGGGGGATGAAGCATATGAGCAGATTGATTAAAGCTGAGATGAGATATCTGAAATGTATATGGGGTGTGACAAGAAGAGATCTGGTGAGTAATGAAGTTATGTTGGTGCAGTGCAGTGTGAAAGAGAATGTGATTGAGCAAGTGTATAAAGGATGTCTAGGTTGGTTTGGCTGAGTAGAGAGAATGTCAAAAAATGAGATGTGTAAGAAGTTGTATGTAGGAAATGTGGAAGGAAGAAGAGGGCATGGAAGACTGAGGGAAAGATGGGTTGAACAAGTGGAAGAATATCTGAAAGAGAAACAGATTCTGAATGAAAGAAGGTGCCAAGAGTGTGTGAAAAGAGTTATGAATGTGGAAGAAGCAAAAGAGATAAGTATGGATAGACAGAAATTATTCAAGATTGTCAGGTATGATTTCAGTAGGTCCCAGAGTGAAAGTTTGGGTGAGTGTTTCTGGTGTGCTATGCCCTGTTCATATGATGTTCTTCACAGGACTGAAGCAGGGTGTTGTGGACAGGAAAGCCACTTTTTCTTGGCCACTCCTTTAGAGAATGTCATGACAATGTGTGGTAGTGATGGTGCATACTGTTTGTAGAAAAATTCATTATCATTCAATCAATAGATCATGTCAAGATGAACATGTTTAACAAAAACAATAAAATTCAGTGAACAGCTTTGCTTTTGAATATAATACTACTATTACTAATATTTTATAATAAGTATTAAGATATACAACTTTATTATTTAACTTAAATAATTTTCTTGGTGTTTTTATGTCTTTCATATTCTTTCTTTATTCTATCATCAGAAATTACTCATTGTATCATTAGCTATTGGACTTGTCTGCTCTTAGACATTGATTTTCATAAATATAAACTAATTAACAAGAAGGTAAAAAAGGACAGACAATAGCATTTGATAACAAGAACATGTTTTTTGAAAGTTAAATATTTTTATTAAAAATTTTAAGATTTAATAAACAACATCACAGTATGAAGAAAAATGACCAGAAGATGGGACTTACATCAGAATTTGTCTGCTTAAATATTTTAGAATTCTTTTCAAATTGTTTGAATGTAGAAGTTTCTATTTTAGTTTCCTGTGATGATGCTCTTAGCAAGCTCAAAAGTACTTGGGCTTTGATAAATGAGCAAATTTCATGCTTGTTTTTCTTTAATAGAATAGTTTTGTTAAAGTTTTAAATTTTAAAATTTATATTTTAATGACAAATTATTTCTATGAATTTATCCACATTCTTTTAGAATCCAAAGATATGCTGTCATTCCATTATCAACAAATAGTGGTTTGATTGGTTGGGTACCACATTGTGATACTTTACATACACTTATTAGAGATTACAGAGAAAGGAAGAAAATATTATTGAATATAGAACACAGAATTATGTTAAGAGTAAGTACACAATTATTCAATTACTTTGCACATTTTTTATTAGAAATAATGATAATATAGATTAATTAATTTGTTTAAAATCAAGTTGAGTAATTAATAACAGACTAATCAGCACTTACAGAATTTATTTACTTTATTCTCCTTTTTTCTTCAATAATTTTTTTTGCTGGGTTAATCAGGCTATTAGAAATTTACTGCTATCAGTAATTAAATATGGTGTAATTTGTTACTAGAGGTGGTCATTAGGCATCATCTCTTATTAAATTTAATAATTATAATTAAATTAATATTTATTAAACAATTTAGAATATTCTGGAGAAAAGAATAGAACCAGAGTGGGATTCAAGCCCATAACTTCTGCTTACCATGCAGATGCATTGCTAGTTACGCTACCTAGACCTTTGTCTGATCCCGCACTTCCAGACATATTTAATTTAGATATAACTAACCTCAGTTACTTGTGGTGCTGCCTGGGACAACTCTTCACCCATGGCCTATAATCACTCACTATGGCATTCAGCTGGTAATTTCTTTACCTGGCATGGTATATATATGTACATCATGCCAAACGATTGCAAATCTGGCAGTCACTTGGCTTATTATAAAATATCAGGCTCTGAGATGTTTATATATGTATATAACATTGTTAGTATTATTTTAAATAGATAATTATGTTAATATTAATAGTTGTTTAAGGGGACTGATTTATTCATAAACACAGACAATCCATAAGTAAATTTCTTCACAGTTAACATTAAAGAAACTAATTCCTTTGATAGTACTGACTCCATTGTTAATATTCTTATCATCATTTCTGGATAATATTTGTGAGAAAAAAAAATAAAAATTTTATTTTTAATAAATTTGGAAATCTTTTCAGTAGCTGGAAGCAATCAAAGAAATCAGATATTTCTTTGTTTCAGAATCTTTCTGCTTACAAATCTATCAGATACACAGTGTAAATGCAAAGATTCTGTAAATTTTGTTTACAATACTTTTTTTAAGGTAAAATATTAGCAATTTGAAGATAGTTATAAACAATATGAATACCATAACTTATACCTACAATATTTTTTGAGCGATTTCTTTGACTCTTTATAAACATTCTTTTCTTCATTGTTTTATACTTCTAAAATTTGTGTTACAGTTATAATCATAAAATCTAAAATTTTTTAAAATAAATCATAGTTTATCTGAAAAGAAACAGAATAAATATTGATAAACTAATAACAAACCTCTGTTTTATTGGAACTCATTGAGTAACAGTCTATTTCTTTGTTTGGTCAATCAAGTCCTGGTTGTTTGAACGAACTAGATAATCTGTTACTCAATGTGAGTGAACTCCAATAAAGCAGAATTTTGTTGTTTTAGGGAATTGGAGTTGTACACACTATTTATTGATAAACTGTAACTGAAAATAATTTATCAGGAATTGACTGAATACCTAAAAATTTTACTTTTATATATGTATACAGTATAACCTCCAAATAGTGGACACTTTTGGGACCAAGAAGTTTGTCTGCTATTTGGAGGTATATGCTGGTGGTCATATTGTATTTTAACCTGGTCATTATAAAGTGAAGAATACAATGGATTATGAAAACATCAAATTTGCATTAGGAATGTGAAAATACCAAAAAGCATACATAGAATAAATAATTAAAATATATATACAGTATATTATTTATCTTTTCAGCTGTTCACATTTTAATTTAATTCTAAATGGGAAACAAATTGTATAGGATATTGTAATTAAATGGAACATAAAAATTAAACAAAATGGAAATGTAAATGTTGATTAATTATAAATTCATCAAAAATGACCTGAGTGGAAGTAACAAACAAGAAAAATGAAACTGTTGTTATGAACAGAAAGAAGGGTTTAGGCAATTAGAGTTTGAATGTCAAGTTACGAAGATGATTTTATAGCCACTTCAAGGGGTAAGAAAGGTATTCAGTATTCTTGCATTTATGACGTCATTTATGATCTAAGCAACTAATAAAAATCGATATAGTGATTTGTCTACTTTGTAGTTATTGAGATGTAATTTTTCAAACATTTTTGCTTTTTCAATAATTGATTTGTTAAAAATTACACTAGCTACCACAAAGCTGTTAAGATCAAAAATTACATCATAAATTCAAGAAAACCAAATATCTTCCTACACTTTAAAGTGGTTGGCAAATCGCTTTCGTAACACGATCTTTGAACTTACACCAAATGAACATTGTTGTGTTAACCTTAAAACTCTTTCTATTTCATTACTGCTGTGCTACGGTTCTTGTTGAATGAATGAATAACTTCGGAAAAGTGTATGGTTTTCTGGTACCATAAGCTTAATTCCAACAATAAGACAGAAGTTAAATAACATTAATATGTATGAAAGTAAAAGGTGACTGACAACTTAACCAGATTAATCTTCTCTAACAGCTAATGAATATTGTTTGGCTTTTAACAATCTGTGTGAGACCAGAAAGGCCCTGGGTCACATTTAATAATTTTTATTGATAATATTAAATTATCGACACAAAATATTACTTCATTTTTTGTGAAAACTAGTGTTTTGGACGTGGGAAAAAACCAGATAACAGATGCTACTTCCTTTCACAGAAGAGAACATCCTCTGACTTTCCCTTATCTGGTTAAAAATCTCACTCAGATGGGAAATGGTTACCCCTCAGTCATCCCCNAATAAATTTTCATAATTAATTAGCATAATTAATATTAAATTGACAATTTAATTATTTATGTGTTAGGATTTGTGATGAGGCATATTCATCTGTCATTACACTCGTCCTAAAAATATAGTTATAGAAACTGCAGTACAGTATTTGTTATTAATATAAAATTTTTAAAGGAAAAGTTGGTTTACAGAAATATATGAATATCAATAATTATCTCAATCCAAATTCCATATTGGTCATCCAGGAATGTTATACGACTTCTTGCTCATTATCACTACTTTATCACATTCCAGTTTATAAATTTTTAAAATTGTACTATCTGAATTTTAAATAGCAAAGTTATTCTATCATAGATATACTAAATATAAATAAAATGTTTATTCTACTAAATAGATTAGAGCATAGAAAGTGAAAATAAGTTAAAAACAATATATATGTATCAAAAGTCTGAGTCATCGTGTTGCTATTGTTTATGCATATCAAAAGATGTCATCATTTCTAGTTTGCATTAATGCAGTATATTGTAGAATCATTTTTCGAAAGATTGATGGTTTCGGATCTATTGTTTACTAGTTATATCTTTAAATTTTTTAAAACAATTGATAACACAATTTATAAAATATACAAAATTTTTAAAAAATTCAGTATAGCAGACAATACATAGTTTTGTCTTATGTTGTCCCTTTGTATGCACACAAGGAAAATTAACAGTTTCACAGCAGAATTGATCTTTCATTTGAGGCTACTTGTCTGCCTCAATATGTAAAACATTAAAAATATCCCTCTGACAATTAAAAGATGATAAATAAATTTGATAAAAATTGTCAGGACAAATAATATTTTTTTTGTTTGTCCCGGAAATTTTTATCAAACATAATTTATATTGATTTAATAGGCATTTGAGGTGTATAGAAAAGACAAGATGAAGACACCTTTAATGTATGCTTTGTTTGAAAATTTTTAAATAAATTTTCTTTGTACTTACTGTCCTGGCCATTTTATCAGACTTTTATGTGTTTCAAAGTTTTGAAGGCTGTTTAAGGATTTATATTTCAAACAGAAATTGGATCTTGTGTAGTAGTACAATATGTTACCAAGAGTTTTATGTCAAATCATTTTGCTGTTGGTGTTTTCTTCTCATATAGACACTTCATTTGCAAATGAAAGACAGTGATGAGCAACTGTTTCTGCACTTGGGCTGAACTTTGCAGGCTTCTGGTGGGCCCAGTGCATTTTTTTCTTATGAAGTTGCAGGTTTTAAGCCTGCCGAGTACCGGCATACACCACAACTGTCAGTACACTAAATATAAAGAAAATAATATGTATAAAGTAGTAATATATAGTTTATTCTCATCTTTTTAATGATCAAGTTTAGTCTGAACGTTCTTTATCACAAATATCAATTTAATTAGATTGTATAATAGCGGAAGGGAGAAAACCAGAAAATAAAATTGTTGTCAAAGCTCTGGGAAGTGCATATTAGGACCTCGCAGATGCGTGTTGTCCACAGACCACAAGTCACTTGTGAATGGTCTGTATAATTTACAATTATAATTTTAAGTATCACTTACAAATTTTTCTTCATTTATCTTATTTTTAAACTAAATCTGCCCTTTAATCATCAAATGCAGAACTGCTCTTAATAGAATTTATTAAAACACTAGCTAGATGTGTTCTGTTGTATAACCAAGAGTTGCAATTGGTTAGGCTCATTCTTTATGACATTTGTTATAGTGAATGAGCCAAGTGGTGCCTGTATTAAAAAGTTTGACTACTGTTAGACTGAACAATCTCTATTGATGATAAATTGATTAAATTCTTGAAACCGATCACTGTGCTCTGACTCTCAACTACCACCCCATTAAAGAAGACTGCTTTATTTGGAGGTATTTAAACATTTTTTACAATATATTATATGAACCAAGTTTCTTTGGAGCTGTCCAAAAAGCCTGAAAGCACTTGGTTTGTATAGTGTAATATAAAAAGAAAATTTAATATTGTGAGATCCGAAAGGCCCTGGGTCTAATTTATGAATTTTTATTAATAATGGTAAAATATCGACACAAAATATTACTTCATTTTTGTGAAAAACTAGTGTTTTAGATGTGGGAAAAAACCAGATAACAGATGCTACTTCCTTTCACAGAAGAGAACATCCTCTGACTTTCCCTTATCTGGTTAAAAATCTCACTCAGATGGGAAATGGTTACCCCTTATTCATCCCCTTTTCGTCCGTTCTCATGAAAGAGTTACTGGCCGATGATTGGTCGAAATTCAGGAGATATAAGGGAATTTAGTCCGAATTCGGGGAGTTCAGCGAGGGAGTTCTTCGACAGATCCGAAGCGTCAAAACTCCACACAGTTCTCCTCCTGATGACCAACGCCCTTAAACGAGTCCCATAGACTAAGTCACGAGTCTGAACTTAGTAAAGATACTTTTATATTTGTGCACGTATTGATCTCCCGTACGAAGAAGTAAATGAACTCTATCTACAAGGTGTCCCTTACCTACAGAGAGGAAGACGAACGACAACTAAACAGGTCGTATGCTTTATACCAATTTTGTGAGCTCTCTCTCTCGATCGCGCATCGGTATAGAATAAGTCTAAGCCAATATCGTGTAATCTAATTGTCATTTTATTGTCCCTCGTTCATTGATATTTGTATTCGTTTGTTTTGAATTATTAAATTTACTCTTGTTAAATTTACTTAAATGTCTCTTGAATTGATTCCGAATCGGATCTCATACGCGTGTTAATCCGCGTATAATAAGACTGATTAACTGGTGTCAAGGAATCCTGACGAACATCGGAACTTCGCCGTTCGGATCAATTTTGATAACGCTCTCCTATTAAAGCTAGAGAACTGGTCTTACCGACTAGTGCCCGTAAGTGGCGTAGATTGAGACCTACGTCCTTGGCTACTCTCACAATATCTCCAAATAAAGCAGTTTTTCTTGATGATGGATTTCTGAAAATTGATAGTTCAAATCTACTGCTTGATAATTGCATTACCAAATCTTTACAGGAATTTTTAATCTGGATTGTTTCAAGGATTTCTAAATAGCATTTGATTCGGCCATCCTACCATATTTTAAATCTTTTTATTAACCAAAATTATTTAATTCAAAATTCATCATTATTAAAATCCAAAAAATATTTAATCAGCAATTTTTTGGCAGTCATTCTAGCCATTCTTGGCTTACGGTTAGCCGAGAATAACTAGAATAAGACTGCCGAGTTCTGTCTGCTTTTGTGATTTATCGCATTATAATTTAATTAGTTTATTATTGATATTTATGTATAATATTTAATTAACTAAAATTTACTGCTGATATTTTAAAATAAGTTGATTTAATAAAAATATATATTCGAGAAAGCACAATAAAAAGAACTAGAATTTTGGAGGCTCGGGATCGGAAGCATAATATCCGATCAAAGTCTGGCCAACATATAAATAATGATACGTATGACAAGCATTAATTGCCAATTAACCTGTCGGTGATTAACTACTTAATTATTAATTAATCCATTAGTACTTAATTTAAAGTGTTTGCATGTTTAATTACAGATAAATAATTATTGCGTCTTGTTTAACCTATTAATGTTTTCCTTTATATTTTATTTTATAATTGAATGATGATACTCATTTATAATTACAAATTTTTGTTTCATAACAGTTTGAATTATCAAATAAGAAAATGTCTGGAAAAGAAAAGGATAAGAAGGCTAACATCGTAAGTTTAACACAAATAAATTTGGTATTGCTTCTAATAATATATGGTAGTCCAAAAATCAGTTAACTGAGATAATAATTTAAATATACATGGAAGCAGTTAAGCAAATAGTAATGTGTATCTGTTCCATACCTCAGTTTTAATCATTCTTAAGAAAAATATGTCTTTGTTAACTGGCTTTTGGGCCATCATGTGTATAAAATTTGAGTCAAATAATATTGAAGTTCAGATTAAAATGAAATCAATAATTTTATCTCAGTTTGAAATTCTTATAGCATTATTACTATTATATGTATGCTAATGAAATTATAATTTTGTTATAATATTATAATAAAATTATAATTGTTAAGTGACATCAGGATGCACTGATGCACTATTGCATCCTGATGTCACTTAACAAAACAAACAGTCAAAACAAGTTGATGTGATTGCTTATTTGAAATTAATTTCATTGTGAATTACCAGGTGATGATAATTAAACTAACTCTATTTAACACTGTCTATAAGGATATTTAGCAGTCAAAACTTAACCAAATTTTGTATGCTAATATTCTAAACATATAGAAAAGACTTCCACAAGGAAAAATTTAGTTCCAAAACTCACTGCTATGGGTGTAAAAAAGATTCATATTATACACATAACACACAAGTGTTATGGTCAATTTGTTGATATGAAACAACCTAGACTATCATTTCTATTACTGTAGATCAGCAATGAGTGACTTTTCTTGCGAGTACACTTTGAGAGTTATTACACTGTATGAAATTGTGACAAGGTTTTTTCTTTCTTTCTTTCTTTCTTTCTTTCTTTTTTTTTTTTTTTTTTTCTTTTTCTTTTTTTTTTTTTTTTTTTTTTTTTTTTTTTTTTTTTTTTTTTTTTTTTTTTTTTTNAATGTTATACGACTTCTTGCTCATTATCACTACTTTTTAAGTTTTTAAAGTATCCATAAATATTAATTTTGTTTGGTTTTTTTTTGTTTTATTATTCATTATATATTAATTTCCTTTATTACCAAGTTCTTATTTAATTATAACTTAATAGAATGTATTAAATTTTAATTTAAAATGTTTTTAACAACAACGAACGATCCGAAATTTCTCCGTGTCAGAAAATGGCTCCCATTTTACTTATTTCGATGTGTTTACCGAGATCCACATTATTTAGGTCATGCCTTTCATATGTGGTACATCATTTTTTAATGTCCTAAATTTTAATTTCAAAATTTCAGGAAAAGGAAACTGGTTTTTAGATAAAGTTAATGTAAATGTATGATGAATTATATGATAAGTTTTAACAGAATATAAATCCCTATGTTTTAAAATGATTATATGGTAATTTTGTCTATTAAAATATTTATTTTTTGAATTTTTAATATTTCTTTTTGTCTTTCAGTGACAAAATGTAGTACCTTACATTGTGTACCCTTCTGTAATTTGTTTTATTGAGTTTCAATGCTAAAGATTATTTTATTATTTTTAGTCTGTTGTTTTCATTTCATAGATTTTTCTTGGTAAAAAATAGTTCAAAACTGTGAAAAAATATAAATTTGGTGATTCTAGAAACATTTAAAATTGACTCCTACTAATTTATGGCTTCTAATACATTTAAATCGTAGATTTAAAAAAATTACCTTCTTTCAGAAGTATTTTTATAGTACTTTGTAATTTTAATAAGGAGCTCTGGTCCTCAAAAGTACTACTAAAGTACTTTTGAGGACCAGAGCTCCTTATTAAAACATAAGACTCATGGAAGAATACAGTTCTTCTATCCTAAGATGTTTACAGTGATTTTTACTTTACAAAATCCCAATAAAATAAGTTTATTGTCTGTTTATGTGACTGTTGGAATGTTTATTTGTATCCTTTTTTGATTACTTGAATAAATTTTAACTTATGTTACTATTGTTTACAATATTAATCAAGTAGTAGGAAGAANTTTTTTTTTTTTTTTTTTTTTTTTTTTTTTTTTTTTTTTTTTTTTTTTTTTTTTTTTTTTTTTTTTTTTTTTTTTTTTTTTTTTTTTTTTTTTTTTTTTTTTTTTTTTTTTTTTTTTTTTTTTTTTTTTTTTTTTTTTTTTTTTTTTTTTTTTTTTTTTTTTTTTTTTTTTTTTTTTTTTTTTTTTTTTTTTTTTTTTTTTTTTTTTTTTTTTTTTTTTTTTTTTTTTTTTTTTTTTTTTTTTTTTTTTTTTTTTTTTTTTTTTTTTTTTTTTTTTTTTTTTTTTTTTTTTTTTTTTTTTTTTTTTTTTTTTTTTTTTTTTTTTTTTTTTTTTTTTTTTTTTTTTTTTTTTTTTTTTTTTTTTTTTTTTTTTTTTTTTTTTTTTTTTTTTTTTTTTTTTTTTTTTTTTTTTTTTTTTTTTTTTTTTTTTTTTTTTTTTTTTTTTTTTTTTTTTTTTTTTTTTTTTTTTTTTTTTTTTTTTTTTTTTTTTTTTTTTTTTTTTTTTTTTTTTTTTTTTTTTTTTTTTTTTTTTTTTTTTTTTTTTTTTTTTTTTTTTTTTTTTTTTTTTTTTTTTTTTTTTTTTTTTTTTTTTTTTTTTTTTTTTTTTTTTTTTTTTTTTTTTTTTTTTTTTTTTTTTTTTTTTTTTTTTTTTTTTTTTTTTTTTTTTTTTTTTTTTTTTTTTTTTTTTTTTTTTTTTTTTTTTTTTTTTTTTTTTTTTTTTTTTTTTTTTTTTTTTTTTTTTTTTTTTTTTTTTTTTTTTTTTTTTTTTTTTTTTTTTTTTTTTTTTTTTTTTTTTTTTTTTTTTTTTTTTTTTTTTTTTTTTTTTTTTTTTTTTTTTTTTTTTTTTTTTTTTTTTTTTTTTTTTTTTTTTTTTTTTTTTTTTTTTTTTTTTTTTTTTTTTTTTTTTTTTTTTTTTTTTTTTTTTTTTTTTTTTTTTTTTTTTTTTTTTTTTTTTTTTTTTTTTTTTTTTTTTTTTTTTTTTTTTTTTTTTTTTTTTTTTTTTTTTTTTTTTTTTTTTTTTTTTTTTTTTTTTTTTTTTTTTTTTTTTTTTTTTTTTTTTTTTTTTTTTTTTTTTTTTTTTTTTTTTTTTTTTTTTTTTTTTTTTTTTTTTTTTTTTTTTTTTTTTTTTTTTTTTTTTTTTTTTTTTTTTTTTTTTTTTTTTTTTTTTTTTTTTTTTTTTTTTTTTTTTTTTTTTTTTTTTTTTTTTTTTTTTTTTTTTTTTTTTTTTTTTTTTTTTTTTTTTTTTTTTTTTTTTTTTTTTTTTTTTTTTTTTTTTTTTTTTTTTTTTTTTTTTTTTTTTTTTTTTTTTTTTTTTTTTTTTTTTTTTTTTTTTTTTTTTTTTTTTTTTTTTTTTTTTTTTTTTTTTTTTTTTTTTTTTTTTTTTTTTTTTTTTTTTTTTTTTTTTTTTTTTTTTTTTTTTTTTTTTTTTTTTTTTTTTTTTTTTTTTTTTTTTTTTTTTTTTTTTTTTTTTTTTTTTTTTTTTTTTTTTTTTTTTTTTTTTTTTTTTTTTTTTTTTTTTTTTTTTTTTTTTTTTTTTTTTTTTTTTTTTTTTTTTTTTTTTTTTTTTTTTTTTTTTTTTTTTTTTTTTTTTTTTTTTTTTTTTTTTTTTTTTTTTTTTTTTTTTTTTTTTTTTTTTTTTTTTTTTTTTTTTTTTTTTTTTTTTTTTTTTTTTTTTTTTTTTTTTTTTTTTTTTTTTTTTTTTTTTTTTTTTTTTTTTTTTTTTTTTTTTTTTTTTTTTTTTTTTTTTTTTTTTTTTTTTTTTTTTTTTTTTTTTTTTTTTTTTTTTTTTTTTTTTTTTTTTTTTTTTTTTTTTTTTTTTTTTTTTTTTTTTTTTTTTTTTTTTTTTTTTTTTTTTTTTTTTTTTTTTTTTTTTTTTTTTTTTTTTTTTTTTTTTTTTTTTTTTTTTTTTTTTTTTTTTTTTTTTTTTTTTTTTTTTTTTTTTTTTTTTTTTTTTTTTTTTTTTTTTTTTTTTTTTTTTTTTTTTTTTTTTTTTTTTTTTTTTTTTTTTTTTTTTTTTTTTTTTTTTTTTTTTTTTTTTTTTTTTTTTTTTTTTTTTTTTTTTTTTTTTTTTTTTTTTTTTTTTTTTTTTTTTTTTTTTTTTTTTTTTTTTTTTTTTTTTTTTTTTTTTTTTTTTTTTTTTTTTTTTTTTTTTTTTTTTTTTTTTTTTTTTTTTTTTTTTTTTTTTTTTTTTTTTTTTTTTTTTTTTTTTTTTTTTTTTTTTTTTTTTTTTTTTTTTTTTTTTTTTTTTTTTTTTTTTTTTTTTTTTTTTTTTTTTTTTTTTTTTTTTTTTTTTTTTTTTTTTTTTTTTTTTTTTTTTTTTTTTTTTTTTTTTTTTTTTTTTTTTTTTTTTTTTTTTTTTTTTTTTTTTTTTTTTTTTTTTTTTTTTTTTTTTTTTTTTTTTTTTTTTTTTTTTTTTTTTTTTTTTTTTTTTTTTTTTTTTTTTTTTTTTTTTTTTTTTTTTTTTTTTTTTTTTTTTTTTTTTTTTTTTTTTTTTTTTTTTTTTTTTTTTTTTTTTTTTTTTTTTTTTTTTTTTTTTTTTTTTTTTTTTTTTTTTTTTTTTTTTTTTTTTTTTTTTTTTTTTTTTTTTTTTTTTTTTTTTTTTTTTTTTTTTTTTTTTTTTTTTTTTTTTTTTTTTTTTTTTTTTTTTTTTTTTTTTTTTTTTTTTTTTTTTTTTTTTTTTTTTTTTTTTTTTTTTTTTTTTTTTTTTTTTTTTTTTTTTTTTTTTTTTTTTTTTTTTTTTTTTTTTTTTTTTTTTTTTTTTTTTTTTTTTTTTTTTTTTTTTTTTTTTTTTGCTCATGGCACTATGAGTCTCATGATGAGTATATCAAACATCCTGAAGCCTGATATATATAGATATCGCCTTAAATAATCAGGCTAAAAATCCACTATTTAATGATTAGATACTAAATAATTTATTACTAGAGGTAGATGTTAGGTGCCATCTCTTATCTAAATTAATAATTATAATTTTAATAATTTATTAAATAATTTAGAATCATCTAGAAGAAAAGAACTGATCTGGGGTGGGGCTTGAACCCGAAACTTCTGCTTGTTGTGCAGTATGGTTGCCAATTGCATTACCTGGACCCCAAGCAAGCTTTTGCTTCCAGATGTATATAAATTTAGATATAACCTTATACAGTTAATCTGGAAGCGAAGGCTTGCTCAGGGTTTGGTGGTGCAACTGGTAAGCGCATTGCATAGCAAGCAGAGGTTGCAGGTTCGAGCTCTGCCCCAGATCAGTTCTTTTCTTCCAGATGATTCTAAATTATTTAATAAATTATTAAAATTATAATTATTAATTTAGATAAGAGATGGCACCTAACATCTATCTCTAGTAATAAATTATTTAGTATCTAATCATTAAATAGCCCAATTATTTAAGGCAATTGTTTGGTTATGTACCCATGATGAGTTTTGGAACTAAATTTTTTCTCTCAGAAATCTCTCTCGCATATCTGGAGATGTCAACATACAAAATTTGGTTGAGTTTAAACTGTTACACATTCCTCCTGATAACATTGAATAGGAGTATTTTAACTATGGCCCTGTATATTTTAAGAAACATAAGCTATTTAATAAGTTAAATCATTAAAGTTAAAAATATACAGAAATTACAATTTTTTTATATGGTAATCTATTTCTCAACTGAGCTTGATTAAATGTGGTTTGGGAGATTAAATCTTAATTACCATAATGATATTAAAGTATGCAGACATGTTAGCATTGACTAATCAAATATCAGAATATATGTGATTGGACATTTTAGTTAATAAAGTGACAAGTAAGCTTAAGATGAGCCTCAGAACAATCTTAAAAATTTCAAGTGTTATCTTGTGTTGTTCCAGATATCATCAAATACCAAGTATGTTTATTATTGCCTTAACAAATACGTTATGTTTTTATTTTGCCAGATTGCAGATTAAAATTCTACTTTGGCCAATAATACTGTACTTGTGTTTGTTGAATTTTAATGAGGATTATTATTTAGGGGTGTTTTAATGACACTGAAAAAGTGGCATGGCATATAAAACTAACTAAATATAGGATAAATATAAACACACAGACAAACAAAAGCGGTAATAGTATGTTTGTTTCCTCCATAGCTTAGGCAAAGGGAAGTGTAATAGAAAGTTGCTTTATGATATTTCCCTTTATGATTCTCACTTTTACAGCTGGAATTCTCTATTATGATTTATGATATGCTGTATTTTGTTTGTTTTCATCTTGGTGTAGTGTTATGTAATTCAAAATATTCTGGAATAAAACTTAATTTATGACACTGAACCTAAGTAAAACAGAGTTTGATTCACAAGTCTTGCTTAATTAATGATAGTTTTCAGGAGTCAGTGTTATAAAAGCAGTACTTTACTACAGTTATGAATATTTGTGTGTTGACTATATTTCTGTAGTATTTGTGTGTTGAGTATATTTCTGAGAATTCCATTGAAAATTATGTTAAGTTGCTTAGATACATTAAGTATTCTATCAAAAGATATTGTATTCTTATATGAGGCCAAATACAGCCTTTTATGACACAAAACGTTTTATTATGCAGCTTTAATAGATTCTATACAATACACAAAAGGCCTTTTTTTGCTTATTTTTGAGGCTGTTGACATGTTAAACTGTATTCCACATAAGTATATGATGTGTTTGATAGTTCAGAATGACAGAAATCATTTTTCTTGTGCAATTAAGATAACATTGAGCATGTTGACATTCTTTAATCTGATCCTTTCGGGTTCCGACAAGTGTTGGATTGCAGAATTTTGAAGCATAGAAAGAAATGTTTCATCATTTTGCAGTCTGGCATTTCTACACTCCAAATTGGTGGCACTTATTAGTCATTATTATTTATTATGATTATTACTAATAATCATAGTAAAATCAAGTCAAGAAATGTTTGCCGGAGAAGTGGAATTTATTTTTTTAAACATGAAACTTTGTATGAATTTGAAGAAAAATATTTTCAGGCAGTGTCAAAATCTTCAATTAAAAGATAGATTTACTGTAACTTAATATAGTTTTGTATAGAGATTATAATTCTCAATGTAGCTTTACATGATAGAATCTGTTTATTGTAATTGCTTTAAGACTCACCTAAACTGATAACATTAAACAGGGTAAATAATTAATCCATGATTACAGTATGTGATTCTACTGTGTATAGTAACTTTGAATATTTAAAAAATATTTTTACATAAATTATGAAGAAGGTGATTACAGCTTTAAATAAGTCTTCCATCTACTTTTTTCCATATTAACAACACATTAGTGTTGTTTAGATTTCACTACATACTTAAAAAACTGCATGTTAGCATCAGTAGACTTAAACTGGGTCCAATCACAGAAGATTTGACCTTCGTAATGGTTTAAATAAAAATTCAGAATTGTGTTATATTCAAAAATGAATCAAGTTAAGTTATATTAATTGTTGCTACATCTAAAATAATAAAAAAAAGTAATTTTTTTAAAATTTAAAATCGGAGACATTTTTCTGCTTAAAAAGNGTAGTACCTTACATTGTGTACCCTTCTGTAATTTGTTTTATTGAGTTTCAATGCTAAAGATTATTTTATTATTTTTAGTCTGTTGTTTTCATTTCATAGATTTTTCTTGGTAAAAAATAGTTCAAAACTGTGAAAAAATATAAATTTGGTGATTCTAGAAACATTTAAAATTGACTCCTACTAATTTATGGCTTCTAATACATTTAAATCGTAGATTTAAAAAAATTACCTTCTTTCAGAAGTATTTTTATAGTACTTTGTAATTTTAATAAGGAGCTCTGGTCCTCAAAAGTACTACTAAAGTACTTTTGAGGACCAGAGCTCCTTATTAAAACATAAGACTCATGGAAGAATACAGTTCTTCTATCCTAAGATGTTTACAGTGATTTTTACTTTACAAAATCCCAATAAAATAAGTTTATTGTCTGTTTATGTGACTGTTGGAATGTTTATTTGTATCCTTTTTTGATTACTTGAATAAATTTTAACTTATGTTACTATTGTTTACAATATTAATCAAGTAGTAGGAAGAAATATCTTGCAAGTGAGGAAATAAGTATCAATTTGTTGTTAAATTAAAATAAATAACTTAATATATATATGACACATATAGGAGTCAGAGTCAATGTAAACGAGGCAGTACATAAAAGGTAACTACAGTCTTATTACGGATATACAATAATGCTAAAAGTATCTTTGCATGGAGCATGTTACAACTTCTCACAAAATGAGAGGAGTGTATTTAAAGAGTTATATACTAGACGTTTCTGTAAATAAATTTTTAGTTTAATTACAGAAACTAAGCAACATTGATGCAAAATGCTGGCATCAAAAATGAATCCAGGTTTGCTTTGGAAAACTCATTGATTGTTATATGAATCATAATATTCATTGGTTTTTCGTTATCATACATCATTATTCATTGTTACTGTAACAATGTGCTAATCTGTTGTCTGGAAAGGGCATCTGCATTTCCTGTCCTGTATTTCCAGGGATTTTATCTCTGAAATTGTAGCACCAACAGTAAGCCTAGTATTCAAGAATAAGTCTATTGACTTACTTTTGGAAGGGACTTATTTATAGAAATATTAATGAGGTTGGTGCATATGAAATATCAGAATTTTATGAAAATGAAACATAGTTGTTTTCAATAAAGTAATAACTGTTTTTCTTAATGTTTTTAACTGTTAAATTTTATATGGCATTTTCATACTTATTATATGACTGATAAATTTACTAATAATAACAAATCTTTGATTTTAGTTATTATTATTAGTGTGAAGAAAACATTACTGATAATTCTAATGATATTTAGTTAATTTTTGTATGAATTAGGAGATAATGCTGCTGCAACTACTTGTGTTATAAGCAGGGCTGTGGAATCAGCAGACCAAAACCCAATTCCAAATCAGAATTTTAGAAAGTCTGACTCAAAAAAAATTTAGAATTTAATTCAGAATATCTAAAAATATAGTCTCATTCTTTCACTTAATATAATAATTATTCTTGTATCTGTATAATAATAATAGTATAATTAGTATAATAATTATTCTTGTATGGATTCATTGCTGTTTTTTTTTTTTTTGTAAGTTTTAAAGTATAAAGTTATGCAGTTTCTTTTAACTGCCTGCAAAATTTATAATAGAGGTGTATTGTGGTTCAAAAGTCAGTTAACTAAGATATATATTAAATATACAAACATGATTCAGACTTTACTAGAACTAGCTACATTGTGAATATGCATATGCTGTTCCAAACTGCATTTAACTAGTCTGTCTCAATAGCTGAATTTTAGACCATCTCACATATATAATTGTACATGTCATAATGGTAAACATTGTTGACAAAGAAAGCAGTAGTTTTTTAATAAATTTTCATAATTAATTAGCATAATTAATATTAAATTGACAATTTAATTATTTATGTGTTAGGATTTGTGATGAGGCATATTCATCTGTCATTACACTCGTCCTAAAAATATAGTTATAGAAACTGCAGTACAGTATTTGTTATTAATATAAAATTTTTAAAGGAAAAGTTGGTTTACAGAAATATATGAATATCAATAATTATCTCAATCCAAATTCCATATTGGTCATCCAGGAATGTTATACGACTTCTTGCTCATTATCACTACTTTATCACATTCCAGTTTATAAATTTTTAAAATTGTACTATCTGAATTTTAAATAGCAAAGTTATTCTATCATAGATATACTAAATATAAATAAAATGTTTATTCTACTAAATAGATTAGAGCATAGAAAGTGAAAATAAGTTAAAAACAATATATATGTATCAAAAGTCTGAGTCATCGTGTTGCTATTGTTTATGCATATCAAAAGATGTCATCATTTCTAGTTTGCATTAATGCAGTATATTGTAGAATCATTTTTCGAAAGATTGATGGTTTCGGATCTATTGTTTACTAGTTATATCTTTAAATTTTTTAAAACAATTGATAACACAATTTATAAAATATACAAAATTTTTAAAAAATTCAGTATAGCAGACAATACATAGTTTTGTCTTATGTTGTCCCTTTGTATGCACACAAGGAAAATTAACAGTTTCACAGCAGAATTGATCTTTCATTTGAGGCTACTTGTCTGCCTCAATATGTAAAACATTAAAAATATCCCTCTGACAATTAAAAGATGATAAATAAATTTGATAAAAATTGTCAGGACAAATAATATTTTTTTTGTTTGTCCCGGAAATTTTTATCAAACATAATTTATATTGATTTAATAGGCATTTGAGGTGTATAGAAAAGACAAGATGAAGACACCTTTAATGTATGCTTTGTTTGAAAATTTTTAAATAAATTTTCTTTGTACTTACTGTCCTGGCCATTTTATCAGACTTTTATGTGTTTCAAAGTTTTGAAGGCTGTTTAAGGATTTATATTTCAAACAGAAATTGGATCTTGTGTAGTAGTACAATATGTTACCAAGAGTTTTATGTCAAATCATTTTGCTGTTGGTGTTTTCTTCTCATATAGACACTTCATTTGCAAATGAAAGACAGTGATGAGCAACTGTTTCTGCACTTGGGCTGAACTTTGCAGGCTTCTGGTGGGCCCAGTGCATTTTTTTCTTATGAAGTTGCAGGTTTTAAGCCTGCCGAGTACCGGCATACACCACAACTGTCAGTACACTAAATATAAAGAAAATAATATGTATAAAGTAGTAATATATAGTTTATTCTCATCTTTTTAATGATCAAGTTTAGTCTGAACGTTCTTTATCACAAATATCAATTTAATTAGATTGTATAATAGCGGAAGGGAGAAAACCAGAAAATAAAATTGTTGTCAAAGCTCTGGGAAGTGCATATTAGGACCTCGCAGATGCGTGTTGTCCACAGACCACAAGTCACTTGTGAATGGTCTGTATAATTTACAATTATAATTTTAAGTATCACTTACAAATTTTTCTTCATTTATCTTATTTTTAAACTAAATCTGCCCTTTAATCATCAAATGCAGAACTGCTCTTAATAGAATTTATTAAAACACTAGCTAGATGTGTTCTGTTGTATAACCAAGAGTTGCAATTGGTTAGGCTCATTCTTTATGACATTTGTTATAGTGAATGAGCCAAGTGGTGCCTGTATTAAAAAGTTTGACTACTGTTAGACTGAACAATCTCTATTGATGATAAATTGATTAAATTCTTGAAACCGATCACTGTGCTCTGACTCTCAACTACCACCCCATTAAAGAAGACTGCTTTATTTGGAGGTATTTAAACATTTTTTACAATATATTATATGAACCAAGTTTCTTTGGAGCTGTCCAAAAAGCCTGAAAGCACTTGGTTTGTATAGTGTAATATAAAAAGAAAATTTAATATTGTGAGATCCGAAAGGCCCTGGGTCTAATTTATGAATTTTTATTAATAATGGTAAAATATCGACACAAAATATTACTTCATTTTTGTGAAAAACTAGTGTTTTAGACGTGGGAAAAAACCAGATAACAGATGCTACTTCCTTTCACAGAAGAGAACATCCTCTGACTTTCCCTTATCTGGTTAAAAATCTCACTCAGATGGGAAATGGTTACCCCTTATTCATCCCCTTTTCGTCCGTTCTCATGAAAGAGTTACTGGCCGATGATTGGTCGAAATTCAGGAGATATAAGGGAATTTAGTCCGAATTCGGGGAGTTCNCATTTCTCTGTATAGAACTTTTAAATCATTGAAGTTTCAGTAAGAAATTTACTTTCTACACAAATAAGAATATTGTAATTTTACACAAATAACACTGTAGGATAAGTATAAAAATAAAAAAAAAGAGTACAGAAAATAATATAGAATTATCTAACTGAGCAAAGAAAAATTGGTGATTGATCATAAGATATTTATTCAGTAATTATTAATTTGATAAAATATAAGTTAGTATTCATTAGGTAATTGTACAGAAGAATGATTGTTACTAGACAATCAGAAAGCCAATATGTAGAATATAGATTAACATTTTCTAGGCAATTTGCACTTCCTTTTTCAATTCTCCAAGCATTTGAAAGCTTGAAAATGCATGCATCAACTTCAAAAATGTTCATTTAAACTCTATAGGACTAGCTGCTTCCAAGTAAATACATTTTTTAATTTTATGAGTTAGAATGTAGAGTATATACAAGAGAACAGTATATTATCTCATTGTTAATTAATCAAAACTTTTCACAAGACAATTTTAAATTAAAAAAACAAGTTAATAAGGCAAGTAAAGATGCAGAGTTAAACAAAATGTAAATACATATGCATATGTTAAGATGAATAAGCGGAATCAAAATAAAAATGTATTGTGCTGACAATAAAAAAATCATAAAAAAACAGAAAAAAGGAATTTAAAAAAATGGAATTTCTATCAAATACATAAAATAAAATAAAATAATAATTTTTTTGACAGAAATTGCATGTTAAACCTGAAGAAAATTAATTTAAAAAGTTGTGATAATATTCATTTACTTAGTAATAAGTTAATGTAAGTATATTAACTTGTTTACAAACTTTCTATATTAAAGATATTGATAAATTATTATTGAAGCATAATGCAATAGAAGTAATGAGAAACATCAGACAATTAATAAATAAAGTTAAAATTAGAACATTTTAATTAAACATTGTAATTAACAATCTCACAGAACTGCAAGTTCTTGTTTTAATTATGTAACAAAGACTTAACAGTGTAGATATTAATCATCATAAAAACAATCAAATTTTAAGTAATTTATCTACTTAATTATCTAAAACTTGATTAAATATTTTTATAATGATTAATAGCTTTACGATCAAGTTTTCATTTACAACTCATTAGCAATTTAATGTGTATATCTCACAATGATAACAGCAGATATCAAAGATGTAGATGTTAATAAACTGAGAGTTAATAAATTTCTCAATGTGTTATGTAAATGTAATTAGCACACCAGATGACCGGATGGCTGAGATGACGAAGGTGTCGGTTTCCCTCTCAGGAAGATGCAGAATTGAATCCGAACTGTTGAAAAAAATGTTTTGGGGTGGTCTATCTTGTGCCACGTCCCAGGTCAGCTAGTCTCTCCCCCACAAAAAAAATCACACATTTTTAATAAAAACAGTAAATACTTTTACCCTTTAAATGTAAGATAAATTAAAGTATGATTTGATAGCATAACTAACACCCAGATTATTTCAACGTTGGAATTAAGCTAATATTCATTAATTTAATTAAATAATTTAACCTAAAGATAAGTAGTTAAGCCACCATCTTGTTCTAAAATTAATAATTACAAATTAATTTTGAATTCAATTAAATAATTTTTAAATATAAATATTATAAAGTCTCTGTAAATCCGCACGAAAAATATATAAATTTTCGGTTTAGCGGTAGACCATCACACAGCAGATAGCTAATTACTTCTCTTTATTTAATCACTGTATATGCAGTTACTGTATATACAGTGTATATATTATTTATAACAGTATATACAGTCACTGTATATACTGTTATAAATAATTTTTGAAATCTCGAATGAAAAGATTGACGTGGATTGAGATTTGAATAGCACGAATTAATGGCTTAACCACCAACCTTTGTGCCAAATTCTTTAATTTACTTAATTAAAAATTAGTTTAATTCTATCCCAAAAATAATTCAGTTTTTGATTTTTAACCTTTTTTAAAACATTTATATGAAACTAATAATAAAACAAAGAAATAAGAAAATTCTTAACTTAGAAGTTTTAAAAATAATATAAAGGAAATGAAAACTTACCAACATTTTCTCAAACAAAGCATTTATTTCTTCATCTGCTAAATTTATAATATTTTCAACATCTGGCATCTGATCCGAAAAATCTTCAGACTGCGGTCTCGGCATGGGCGATTGCTTCTTCTTTTCTTTATTCGACTTTCCCAACCCTCCAAACAACTATGTTTATAACAAAAATAAAATAAATTATTTTGTAAATATTACAATGAAATTTCTTTATTTTTGATACATAAAATATCAATTAAAATCATAAATTGGTAACATCTGAATACAATTCTGTTCATTCTTTTTAAGCAGAAAAATGTCTCCGATTTTAAATTTTAAAAAAATTACTTTTTTTTATTATTTTAGATGTAGCAACAATTAATATAACTTAACTTGATTCATTTTTGAATATAACACAATTCTGAATTTTTATTTAAACCATTACGAAGGTCAAATCTTCTGTGATTGGACCCAGTTTAAGTCTACTGATGCTAACATGCAGTTTTTTAAGTATGTAGTGAAATCTAAACAACACTAATGTGTTGTTAATATGGAAAAAAGTAGATGGAAGACTTATTTAAAGCTGTAATCACCTTCTTCATAATTTATGTAAAAATATTTTTTAAATATTCAAAGTTACTATACACAGTAGAATCACATACTGTAATCATGGATTAATTATTTACCCTGTTTAATGTTATCAGTTTAGGTGAGTCTTAAAGCAATTACAATAAACAGATTCTATCATGTAAAGCTACATTGAGAATTATAATCTCTATACAAAACTATATTAAGTTACAGTAAATCTATCTTTTAATTGAAGATTTTGACACTGCCTGAAAATATTTTTCTTCAAATTCATACAAAGTTTCATGTTTAAAAAAATAAATTCCACTTCTCCGGCAAACATTTCTTGACTTGATTTTACTATGATTATTAGTAATAATCATAATAAATAATAATGACTAATAAGTGCCACCAATTTGGAGTGTAGAAATGCCAGACTGCAAAATGATGAAACATTTCTTTCTATGCTTCAAAATTCTGCAATCCAACACTTGTCGGAACCCGAAAGGATCAGATTAAAGAATGTCAACATGCTCAATGTTATCTTAATTGCACAAGAAAAATGATTTCTGTCATTCTGAACTATCAAACACATCATATACTTATGTGGAATACAGTTTAACATGTCAACAGCCTCAAAAATAAGCAAAAAAAGGCCTTTTGTGTATTGTATAGAATCTATTAAAGCTGCATAATAAAACGTTTTGTGTCATAAAAGGCTGTATTTGGCCTCATATAAGAATACAATATCTTTTGATAGAATACTTAATGTATCTAAGCAACTTAACATAATTTTCAATGGAATTCTCAGAAATATACTCAACACACAAATACTACAGAAATATAGTCAACACACAAATATTCATAACTGTAGTAAAGTACTGCTTTTATAACACTGACTCCTGAAAACTATCATTAATTAAGCAAGACTTGTGAATCAAACTCTGTTTTACTTAGGTTCAGTGTCATAAATTAAGTTTTATTCCAGAATATTTTGAATTACATAACACTACACCAAGATGAAAACAAACAAAATACAGCATATCATAAATCATAATAGAGAATTCCAGCTGTAAAAGTGAGAATCATAAAGGGAAATATCATAAAGCAACTTTCTATTACACTTCCCTTTGCCTAAGCTATGGAGGAAACAAACATACTATTACCGCTTTTGTTTGTCTGTGTGTTTATATTTATCCTATATTTAGTTAGTTTTATATGCCATGCCACTTTTTCAGTGTCATTAAAACACCCCTAAATAATAATCCTCATTAAAATTCAACAAACACAAGTACAGTATTATTGGCCAAAGTAGAATTTTAATCTGCAATCTGGCAAAATAAAAACATAACGTATTTGTTAAGGCAATAATAAACATACTTGGTATTTGATGATATCTGGAACAACACAAGATAACACTTGAAATTTTTAAGATTGTTCTGAGGCTCATCTTAAGCTTACTTGTCACTTTATTAACTAAAATGTCCAATCACATATATTCTGATATTTGATTAGTCAATGCTAACATGTCTGCATACTTTAATATCATTATGGTAATTAAGATTTAATCTCCCAAACCACATTTAATCAAGCTCAGTTGAGAAATAGATTACCATATAAAAAAATTGTAATTTCTGTATATTTTTAACTTTAATGATTTAACTTATTAAATAGCTTATGTTTCTTAAAATATACAGGGCCATAGTTAAAATACTCCTATTCAATGTTATCAGGAGGAATGTGTAACAGTTTAAACTCAACCAAATTTTGTATGTTGACATCTCCAGATATGCGAGAGAGATTTCTGAGAGAAAAAATTTAGTTCCAAAACTCATCATGGGTACATAACCAAACAATTGCCTTAAATAATTGGGCTATTTAATGATTAGATACTAAATAATTTATTACTAGAGATAGATGTTAGGTGCCATCTCTTATCTAAATTAATAATTATAATTTTAATAATTTATTAAATAATTTAGAATCATCTAGAAGAAAAGAACTGATCTGGGGTGGGGCTTGAACCCGAAACTTCTGCTTGTTGTGCAGTATGGTTGCCAATTGCATTACCTGGACCCCAAGCAAGCTTTTGCTTCCAGATGTATATAAATTTAGATATAACCTTATACAGTTAATCTGGAAGCGAAGGCTTGCTCAGGGTTTGGTGGTGCAACTGGTAAGCGCATTGCATAGCAAGCAGAGGTTGCAGGTTCGAGCTCTGCCCCAGATCAGTTCTTTTCTTCCAGATGATTCTAAATTATTTAATAAATTATTAAAATTATAATTATTAATTTAGATAAGAGATGGCACCTAACATCTATCTCTAGTAATAAATTATTTAGTATCTAATCATTAAATAGCCCAATTATTTAAGGCAATTGTTTGGTTATGTACCCATGATGAGTTTTGGAACTAAATTTTTTCTCTCAGAAATCTCTCTCGCATATCTGGAGATGTCAACATACAAAATTTGGTTGAGTTTAAACTGTTACACATTCCTCCTGATAACATTGAATAGGAGTATTTTAACTATGGCCCTGTATATTTTAAGAAACATAAGCTATTTAATAAGTTAAATCATTAAAGTTAAAAATATACAGAAATTACAATTTTTTTATATGGTAATCTATTTCTCAACTGAGCTTGATTAAATGTGGTTTGGGAGATTAAATCTTAATTACCATAATGATATTAAAGTATGCAGACATGTTAGCATTGACTAATCAAATATCAGAATATATGTGATTGGACATTTTAGTTAATAAAGTGACAAGTAAGCTTAAGATGAGCCTCAGAACAATCTTAAAAATTTCAAGTGTTATCTTGTGTTGTTCCAGATATCATCAAATACCAAGTATGTTTATTATTGCCTTAACAAATACGTTATGTTTTTATTTTGCCAGATTGCAGATTAAAATTCTACTTTGGCCAATAATACTGTACTTGTGTTTGTTGAATTTTAATGAGGATTATTATTTAGGGGTGTTTTAATGACACTGAAAAAGTGGCATGGCATATAAAACTAACTAAATATAGGATAAATATAAACACACAGACAAACAAAAGCGGTAATAGTATGTTTGTTTCCTCCATAGCTTAGGCAAAGGGAAGTGTAATAGAAAGTTGCTTTATGATATTTCCCTTTATGATTCTCACTTTTACAGCTGGAATTCTCTATTATGATTTATGATATGCTGTATTTTGTTTGTTTTCATCTTGGTGTAGTGTTATGTAATTCAAAATATTCTGGAATAAAACTTAATTTATGACACTGAACCTAAGTAAAACAGAGTTTGATTCACAAGTCTTGCTTAATTAATGATAGTTTTCAGGAGTCAGTGTTATAAAAGCAGTACTTTACTACAGTTATGAATATTTGTGTGTTGACTATATTTCTGTAGTATTTGTGTGTTGAGTATATTTCTGAGAATTCCATTGAAAATTATGTTAAGTTGCTTAGATACATTAAGTATTCTATCAAAAGATATTGTATTCTTATATGAGGCCAAATACAGCCTTTTATGACACAAAACGTTTTATTATGCAGCTTTAATAGATTCTATACAATACACAAAAGGCCTTTTTTTGCTTATTTTTGAGGCTGTTGACATGTTAAACTGTATTCCACATAAGTATATGATGTGTTTGATAGTTCAGAATGACAGAAATCATTTTTCTTGTGCAATTAAGATAACATTGAGCATGTTGACATTCTTTAATCTGATCCTTTCGGGTTCCGACAAGTGTTGGATTGCAGAATTTTGAAGCATAGAAAGAAATGTTTCATCATTTTGCAGTCTGGCATTTCTACACTCCAAATTGGTGGCACTTATTAGTCATTATTATTTATTATGATTATTACTAATAATCATAGTAAAATCAAGTCAAGAAATGTTTGCCGGAGAAGTGGAATTTATTTTTTTAAACATGAAACTTTGTATGAATTTGAAGAAAAATATTTTCAGGCAGTGTCAAAATCTTCAATTAAAAGATAGATTTACTGTAACTTAATATAGTTTTGTATAGAGATTATAATTCTCAATGTAGCTTTACATGATAGAATCTGTTTATTGTAATTGCTTTAAGACTCACCTAAACTGATAACATTAAACAGGGTAAATAATTAATCCATGATTACAGTATGTGATTCTACTGTGTATAGTAACTTTGAATATTTAAAAAATATTTTTACATAAATTATGAAGAAGGTGATTACAGCTTTAAATAAGTCTTCCATCTACTTTTTTCCATATTAACAACACATTAGTGTTGTTTAGATTTCACTACATACTTAAAAAACTGCATGTTAGCATCAGTAGACTTAAACTGGGTCCAATCACAGAAGATTTGACCTTCGTAATGGTTTAAATAAAAATTCAGAATTGTGTTATATTCAAAAATGAATCAAGTTAAGTTATATTAATTGTTGCTACATCTAAAATAATAAAAAAAAGTAATTTTTTTAAAATTTAAAATCGGAGACATTTTTCTGCTTAAAAAGAATGAACAGAATTGTATTCAGATGTTACCAATTTATGATTTTAATTGATATTTTATGTATCAAAAATAAAGAAATTTCATTGTAATATTTACAAAATAATTTATTTTATTTTTGTTATAAACATAGTTGTTTGGAGGGTTGGGAAAGTCGAATAAAGAAAAGAAGAAGCAATCGCCCATGCCGAGACCGCAGTCTGAAGATTTTTCGGATCAGATGCCAGATGTTGAAAATATTATAAATTTAGCAGATGAAGAAATAAATGCTTTGTTTGAGAAAATGTTGGTAAGTTTTCATTTCCTTTATATTATTTTTAAAACTTCTAAGTTAAGAATTTTCTTATTTCTTTGTTTTATTATTAGTTTCATATAAATGTTTTAAAAAAGGTTAAAAATCAAAAACTGAATTATTTTTGGGATAGAATTAAACTAATTTTTAATTAAGTAAATTAAAGAATTTGGCACAAAGGTTGGTGGTTAAGCCATTAATTCGTGCTATTCAAATCTCAATCCACGTCAATCTTTTCATTCGAGATTTCAAAAATTATTTATAACAGTATATACAGTGACTGTATATACTGTTATAAATAATATATACACTGTATATACAGTAACTGCATATACAGTGATTAAATAAAGAGAAGTAATTAGCTATCTGCTGTGTGATGGTCTACCGCTAAACCGAAAATTTATATATTTTTCGTGCGGATTTACAGAGACTTTATAATATTTATATTTAAAAATTATTTAATTGAATTCAAAATTAATTTGTAATTATTAATTTTAGAACAAGATGGTGGCTTAACTACTTATCTTTAGGTTAAATTATTTAATTAAATTAATGAATATTAGCTTAATTCCAACGTTGAAATAATCTGGGTGTTAGTTATGCTATCAAATCATACTTTAATTTATCTTACATTTAAAGGGTAAAAGTATTTACTGTTTTTATTAAAAATGTGTGATTTTTTTTGTGGGGGAGAGACTAGCTGACCTGGGACGTGGCACAAGATAGACCACCCCAAAACATTTTTTTCAACAGTTCGGATTCAATTCTGCATCTTCCTGAGAGGGAAACCGACACCTTCGTCATCTCAGCCATCCGGTCATCTGGTGTGCTAATTACATTTACATAACACATTGAGAAATTTATTAACTCTCAGTTTATTAACATCTACATCTTTGATATCTGCTGTTATCATTGTGAGATATACACATTAAATTGCTAATGAGTTGTAAATGAAAACTTGATCGTAAAGCTATTAATCATTATAAAAATATTTAATCAAGTTTTAGATAATTAAGTAGATAAATTACTTAAAATTTGATTGTTTTTATGATGATTAATATCTACACTGTTAAGTCTTTGTTACATAATTAAAACAAGAACTTGCAGTTCTGTGAGATTGTTAATTACAATGTTTAATTAAAATGTTCTAATTTTAACTTTATTTATTAATTGTCTGATGTTTCTCATTACTTCTATTGCATTATGCTTCAATAATAATTTATCAATATCTTTAATATAGAAAGTTTGTAAACAAGTTAATATACTTACATTAACTTATTACTAAGTAAATGAATATTATCACAACTTTTTAAATTAATTTTCTTCAGGTTTAACATGCAATTTCTGTCAAAAAAATTATTATTTTATTTTATTTTATGTATTTGATAGAAATTCCATTTTTTTAAATTCCTTTTTTCTGTTTTTTTATGATTTTTTTATTGTCAGCACAATACATTTTTATTTTGATTCCGCTTATTCATCTTAACATATGCATATGTATTTACATTTTGTTTAACTCTGCATCTTTACTTGCCTTATTAACTTGTTTTTTTAATTTAAAATTGTCTTGTGAAAAGTTTTGATTAATTAACAATGAGATAATATACTGTTCTCTTGTATATACTCTACATTCTAACTCATAAAATTAAAAAATGTATTTACTTGGAAGCAGCTAGTCCTATAGAGTTTAAATGAACATTTTTGAAGTTGATGCATGCATTTTCAAGCTTTCAAATGCTTGGAGAATTGAAAAAGGAAGTGCAAATTGCCTAGAAAATGTTAATCTATATTCTACATATTGGCTTTCTGATTGTCTAGTAACAATCATTCTTCTGTACAATTACCTAATGAATACTAACTTATATTTTATCAAATTAATAATTACTGAATAAATATCTTATGATCAATCACCAATTTTTCTTTGCTCAGTTAGATAATTCTATATTATTTTCTGTACTCTTTTTTTTTATTTTTATACTTATCCTACAGTGTTATTTTTGTAAAATTACAATATTCTTATTTGTGTAGAAAGTAAATTTCTTACTGAAACTTCAATGATTTAAAAGTTCTATACAGAGAAATGCTTTGCATATTGTATTCTGTCTGTCCAATTCATGCATAAGATTTTGACATAGATAATTCAGCGGTGCATCAATAATTCAAGAGCCAATATTGTAATTGTACTTTTGTACACCAAAGCAATTTAACATCAGGTTAAAAACATTATATTTCATTTTCACTTATTTAAGCAGTTTCTAAATATTATATTTGACAGGGTTATGTTTTAATGTTAATTTTTTAATAAAGAATTAATTTACATTGTAGGATGATTTGAATTTATCAGAAGAGAAGAAAGAACCTTTAAGAAAGAAGTCTATAAAAATTAAGAAGGATATGTTGTTGATGCAAACACGAGAGAAAGTTTCTGTGAGTATTTTTTCCCTTTTCACATTTTCTTTCTTTAAATATTGTAAGTTAGATTACCACACAACAAAATGTTAAAATACCTCTATTGGGAATTCAATTTTGAATACTTTACCATGGATGATATAGATGAAGATGCTGATGCCCATCCCTTCTGCTAGCTGATTTACATCATAATTATACCCATTATGAGTGTAGTAGAAATCATGATGGATATAACTCATAATTTCACTCATTGTGAGTATAGTTATTACTATACTCATTATTAGTTTAATTACGGTCATCTTGAATGTGTGGTGTGCTAATCAATTGACTTATTAAATATTTGATTTATTGCTTGTGTTACTTTTTTTAAATATTAATTTATAAATGTGTATCATTCTTTCTTTAATTTTAATTTTAATATATAAAATTTATGAAAAAAATCAGATTATATTTGCACATATAATGTAATAGAAGGTGATTATAATAAATATGAACATAATATTGTAAGCATTATATTAAATATTTGCTCATAATTGTTGTTTTCAAATTAAAACTTTATTACAAACTGATATTTATTTTCATGAATTCTCTCAATTCTAATTTGTTACTTTCTAAATAATAAATTGGGACTGAAGGAACAAGTATAATTAGAATTGAAGAAGAAGCTTAATTAGCTGGGATAAGACAAATACAGATTACAGAAAGAAAAAAATCCTTATAAACTCTAAAGTATTTTTATATATTCCAATATATTTTGTAATATATTTATCAATTGTCTTACAATTGTACAGTCTTTACAGTATTGAATCCTGCATTTGCTACTGTATTATATCAACTCTCTTAAGCTTATGTATTGCACTTATATTGCATAAGTTATCTAAATAATTGTAACATCTATCAATCATATAATAGTTATAAATAATTAAAGATATATTTATATTAATGCAGAATAATCAATAAATTTATGAACTGATGATGATTTAGTATTTATATTGTTAATATAATTAATGTATCTGAAAATATTAGTTTATCTTAAGTCTGCTCTGATAAATCAAGATCCTGTTTAAATTAATTGCATAAAAAATTGAGGAAAAAATAAAAAATTGAATTAATGTATTTCAGAAATATGGAAAAAGCAGATGGGACAGTCCTGCCGATTACATCAATTATTTAAGTAACTGGGATGTGAGTCTAGTAAAGTTATTTCAGTGTATGGAATCTCTGCGGATAGCTTTAACCAATAATCCTGTGAGGTAAGTATGAATTATTACTGTTATCTTCTCATTTATTTTACAACAAAATTGACATTTTTGTAACATTTCAGTTGGGTTCAAGAATTTGGTAGTAATGGTCTTGAAAGGGTGTTGTTATTACTTAATTCCTGTTATGGAAAGTAAGTTATTTTCTCTGTTTCTCATTTTATTTTAAATAATGTAAATTAAATTTGTTAAAATCAACTTCTTTTTACTTTATTTAGTCTCAGGAAACTCACTAAAATTGCGCTGAATTTATTTCTTAAGTTACTTGTTTGTTGATTATTTGAAATGATCTCTCAATCAATCTGTCACTTAGTTTACATTATTTTTATTGCATTAATTTACATTCAGTTAATTCAGAATATAAACACAGAAGATCTACTCAGTTTGGGGTTATAAATTTGATTCAGATCACTAAATTTTCAAGAAAAATAATACTTTGATTTTTTTAAACACATTAAATCTTTAAAAACTTATTACTATACTAAAGAATATTATGTAATAATTAGAATTTGGTTATAATTATCATCATCATCATCATCAAATAAATAGGAATTTTTAAACAGTATTTTCATGCTATTGGCCTTAACATATGGCTAATAATGGGCAGTTCTTATCATTTATTGTTACTGATCTTAACCAGTACTTTAAACATTAACTATTCTTATCATTATTTTTCTCATAGTACAATAGTTTAAAAGTGCTGGCATTTTTTATTTCAGTTATGCATTGGAAGAATTACTAGTAATTAATAATATTTTTTATTAACAAATCTTCAAATTATACATTTTATTAAAAAATTGTTTTAACACATTTTAATGGCAAAGTCAATAAAATCAGAATTTCCATAATTGTCTTTTGTACGCACTCCTTTCTTATTTAATGCTGTATTTAGTAATTAACTTAATGATTGATCTTACAAAAATATAATATGCATAATTATAGTAAATAATATGGAAAATGAATGACATTTTTTTCAAAATGTTCAGAAATATGTACTAAATTAGCGTGAAAATGTTTTCACAGTTTGCTCTCTTTCGCACTTCAGAACTGGATAATGTAGTCTAAGAAGGTTAAGTCAGAGTTGACCTTTATTTTGAGGCTGCTCAATATGCAAAAAATGCTAAAAATTCCTCTGGTGATGGTACAATTATAAAAATTATATTAATTAAATTTAATTAATGAAATGAGAGCTTCAAAAAATTAAGATTGACTCTGCCGAGACTACTTTATCCAATTCTGAAATGCGAAAGGAAGAGTTTGCAACTTTTTTATTTTAATTTGGTGGTTTTTTGAACCCGAAGTTTTAATTAATTACTAAATTTTTTAAATTTTATTAAACAAATGCATACAGAACATCTCAAATACCACACGTTGAAAATTATTAGATACAATTTGCAATTCATATTTCATTTTTCTTGCTCTACCTAATTGAATTTTATTTAATTTTTTAGTTTAGATATCATATTAATCTGAAGTGATGTGTCTTTGACTTCATATAATGAAGTAATCTTTAATAGTGAAAATATATATTATGATTTATTTAAAAAGCTTCAAGTCAGTTTAATATTCTTTTTTCTATGTTTGTAAATTTTTCCATTATCAAGCCATTTTTAAGAATCTGTTCACAGAACAATTACAAATTGTATACAGTTTATGGTGCTTTTGAGTGTATTGTTACCCTATTGCATCCTAATCAAAACACCTGTAACATACTCTATTACTAAAAGGATGTTGACATGAAATTTTAATGGCTTGGTGTTATGTTTGGCATGGAGCTGTAGTGTTCGTTTATTTTAATTGTCTGTATTCACACAGAAAATAAGAGAAATTGAAGATCACGGACTTATCAAAGGCTAGAGAGTATGTGGGAAAACAAGTTTGAGTTAAAAGTGCCGAAAGTTTCAACTTAATGATATAGTATGGAAAAACCTATATACTGTGCCTGAAACCTTTACATGGCTTTGTGTTGATGCAGTTCAAATTAGTGTGGTTTTACTGTAGTTTAATATATATTACTCCACTTGTAGTGTATCTTGGCTTAAAAAGTCCACATAATAAACTTAGATATTGATAGAAAGATGAAGCAAGAAGGAATTCTATCTTGGTTAATCTTCTAAACAAAGTATCAAGGTTATATCCTCATAAATGTCTTTAATATTATTTTCTGATGTAGATGTGCTAGTAACCTAAGTTATCAAATAATAATAATTCTTTTGTTATTTGTTTAATAGTAAGACAGTAGACAATAAAATATGTGATGCCAAACTATTATTATACATTATTAACTACAATAATAGCAGAATTATAGCTAGTTAATTGTTAAGAGATGTTTTTATAGGTATATAAATTTAGAAATATTGCATAATGTATGTTTAAGCTGTATTTGTGCTTAGAAAAATTAATTTAATATTTTTATTTTTCAGAGATAATAAATTTGACAAAATTCAGCACGAATGTATTAAGTGCCTAAAAGCAATTATGAATAATACTGTAAGTATTTAAATATTTACAACCATAAATTCAGATTTTTAATTATAAAATATTAATGCTTAACAGTTACTTCAAGAAATCTTTTTGCTATTATCGCAATTTAATGATTTTTCTTTTAAAGCATATATCAAATTAAGTTTTCAGTATGGATCTTATCATTTTATTTGCCGCTTTATAATTTTCTTAATGAATTTTAATCATCAAAACAATTTATTTGATAAAAATTTCATTTGGCTTCTAATTTTCATCAGTTTAAGTAATTTGCTTTTATTTTATTTTCTGATTATTGAGTTGTATTGGAATAAATGTGCAAACAAATGTGCAATAACAAACTGAAATTTAATGCCAAAAAGAAAGGCAAGAGATCTCTCTCTCTCTACAAAAATTCAAAATTCTTCAATGGTACAATCACGTGGTCATTCTGTACATGACCCTTTTGACATCGTAAAACAGCACCAACCATACACAATGACATGCTGTGGGAAGAGACCAAGGCACATTTGCCTCGACTCTGATTAATATAAAAATGTGAATTTAAACTTAGAAAAATTTATTTTAAAAAATTCTCATAAGAGAACAATACATAAAAAATGTCCTCAAACTTCATTCCTTTCACGCATATAAGAAATTAACAGTCTCACAGCTGAGTTGACCTTTCTTTAGCGACTTCTCCTCTGCCTTAAAATGTAAAATGTTAAAATCTTCCCTCTGCCGATGGTGCAATTAATTAAAAAATATATATTTGATTAAAAAAAATTCTGATATGCATGGAAGGGACGAAGTTTGAGGACACTTTTTATGTATTGTCTCTTTTGAGAATTTTATCTAAATTTAAATTTATTTGTCCTGGCAACTAAAATCTAAACCAAAAAATAAAAATATCAAATTCTTCATAGCTTCTAAGACCTTTAGATTACTTTTAATTTATTCAGTTCAATTTTTCAGGTTAATATTAGAAATTAACCTGAAAAATTAAAACACTGAATGAATTATGAATTTCAAAAGCTATAAAATATTTAAAAATTCAGATAATTCTTTAAATATTTTAAAAATAGAAGTTTCAAAATTAATAATGCTCATTTTTATTTATAGATTGCTTTATTGTTTTTTAATGTTCTTTTGCATTATAAAAAGTTGTGTAAATTTATAAAGTTTCAAACATTTTTCTGTTTTCTATATTTGTAAAAGTGTAAATATTTTAGTTAACATATTTCTTAAGTTTTAGAAGTAACTATCCATTCTAATCCAAGAGAAGATATGTTTAATCATTATAGAATATTTTATCATAAAGTACGTGTTTCTATGTAAAAGAAATAAATGATAAAATACATTTTAATTAAGTGTTAATTAAAAATACTATACAGATTTAAATTTGACATATACCAAAAGAACTGCCATATTATTCATCAGCTGTAACGAGGCTAATTTGAAGATAAAGGAATTGGCTACGGGCGGGCAGTTAGGGTGTCATCTACAGCCAAACTGATCTTTCCTTTCAGAATATTCTGAATTTAAATTAACATTAAATTTTTATGTAATTGTTAATTTTATAATTAGTTGGCACACCTGTAGCCAAATTGCTTTATATTTAATCATTAAATTAGCTGCATTATAGCTCAGTGAGTAATCTGGTGGTTTATTTGGCATTAGTAATTAAATTTGGTTGATGTATATGTTATTAGATTGGCATAATTTTCTGAATTTTTAATCCATTTTTGCATTCCAAATTTCTTCAGTCCATTCCCGAATGGCATGTTGAACGTCGTCATCACCAAAAGGGTTTAATATTTTGACACCTTTAATTTTGGGAACAACCCGAAGTCTGATAGTAAATTTAAATTGCTATGTTACCAACCTATGTATGAACCTAAAGATTTAATGAATGTTTTCAGGGCTCCTGAGCCCTGCTTCAGGTTTCCTGCTTTATAACAATGTCATGCAGTGAATTTAACCTAGAGATACATTTGATTAATGGAACATTTTTTTAAAAAAACGTTTATGTTTGGCCTGAAGATCTGGCCGAAGGATCAAAAATGTTAGTCATGATCAAGATAATAAGCTACTGGAGAATTGTTTAGAAGGTATTACAAAGAAGGTTTGGGTTTTTGCATTCTGTGAGTAGAGTACATTTAGAAGAATTGGTAACGTAGCATTTTAATATGTTACCAAAGAACTTTGGTTGGTAACAGTAATTTGAATTTGACAAAATGTCATAGTACCAGATCTCAGCTGAAAGGAGAATGTAGAATAACCTACAAATTCAGTTTCTTAAACATTTTCATTATTTTCTTATTCAATGTGATCTTGCATTATTGCAGTCCAAGAAAAAACTGTTTTTTCTGGCCTCTTACTCTACAAGTATGTTGCTTGTATCCTCATATGGCTTCAAACTACTTCACCAAATTAATCATTTTTCCTTTTCCAGATTGCTGTGTTAATGGAATGAGAAAAATGTTTTTTGTTTAATCTTGACTGCTATTCAATAATGCAACACAACAAATTAAGACTTCATGTGCACAAACTAGATTCACTTGGCTACTAAATGACAATGATCACATATTTCTATCTTCTTGAAACACTGCAGTAGGAGACCTTACTTAGCAACCTGTAAACTAATTATCGTGCTATTTGCTATTTTGATTGATTTTGAGATGGAAAATTTAAATATTAGCGAATGGTTTATTTAAATTATGGGTGGATAAAAGGAAAAATTTTGTTATAAAGAACAGAAACATCACATATACAATAGAGCATCGATTATCCAACCCTCAATTAACCGTCACATCGGTTAACCGGCCGTTCTAGTCGGCAAATTCAAATGTCCGCTAGTAATGTGGCGCTACAATATTTGGATATCTCTTGGCTACTTTAATAGTATTTTTACGTGTTTTAGTGGCAACATGGCTCGACCATGAAAGGGAGTCAGTATTTAAACGAGGCTTAATTTTCTAATTTTTAACGATACAATAGCAACAATTATTATTTTAAAAAAGTTTTTGTTAGGCTTAACATCGATGAAAATTCAATGCAAAGTATGTTAATAGTGATATACTAATATACTAATTACATGAGATATACTAATATACTATACTAATAATGTATTTTTTCATATTTTTCAGTTATCCGACCAACCCCAGTCCCCAATTGAGTCGGATAATCTACTGTATAATATTAAAGTTTAAGTGTTTTGTAAATTTAAGGGTATTTAGACAATTGTAAACTTATTAAATTAATAAATTCAAATAATTTTTTAAAATTATTATNTTTACTTAAATGTCTCTTGAATTGATTCCGAATCGGATCTCATACGCGTGTTAATCCGCGTATAATAAGACTGATTAACTGGTGTCAAGGAATCCTGACGAACATCGGAACTTCGCCGTTCGGATCAATTTTGATAACGCTCTCCTATTAAAGCTAGAGAACTGGTCTTACCGACTAGTGCCCGTAAGTGGCGTAGATTGAGACCTACGTCCTTGGCTACTCTCACAATATCTCCAAATAAAGCAGTTTTTCTTGATGATGGATTTCTGAAAATTGATAGTTCAAATCTACTGCTTGATAATTGCATTACCAAATCTTTACAGGAATTTTTAATCTGGATTGTTTCAAGGATTTCTAAATAGCATTTGATTCGGCCATCCTACCATATTTTAAATCTTTTTATTAACCAAAATTATTTAATTCAAAATTCATCATTATTAAAATCCAAAAAATATTTAATCAGCAATTTTTTGGCAGTCATTCTAGCCATTCTTGGCTTACGGTTAGCCGAGAATAACTAGAATAAGACTGCCGAGTTCTGTCTGCTTTTGTGATTTATCGCATTATAATTTAATTAGTTTATTATTGATATTTATGTATAATATTTAATTAACTAAAATTTACTGCTGATATTTTAAAATAAGTTGATTTAATAAAAATATATATTCGAGAAAGCACAATAAAAAGAACTAGAATTTTGGAGGCTCGGGATCGGAAGCATAATATCCGATCAAAGTCTGGCCAACATATAAATAATGATACGTATGACAAGCATTAATTGCCAATTAACCTGTCGGTGATTAACTACTTAATTATTAATTAATCCATTAGTACTTAATTTAAAGTGTTTGCATGTTTAATTACAGATAAATAATTATTGCGTCTTGTTTAACCTATTAATGTTTTCCTTTATATTTTATTTTATAATTGAATGATGATACTCATTTATAATTACAAATTTTTGTTTCATAACAGTTTGAATTATCAAATAAGAAAATGTCTGGAAAAGAAAAGGATAAGAAGGCTAACATCGTAAGTTTAACACAAATAAATTTGGTATTGCTTCTAATAATATATGGTAGTCCAAAAATCAGTTAACTGAGATAATAATTTAAATATACATGGAAGCAGTTAAGCAAATAGTAATGTGTATCTGTTCCATACCTCAGTTTTAATCATTCTTAAGAAAAATATGTCTTTGTTAACTGGCTTTTGGGCCATCATGTGTATAAAATTTGAGTCAAATAATATTGAAGTTCAGATTAAAATGAAATCAATAATTTTATCTCAGTTTGAAATTCTTATAGCATTATTACTATTATATGTATGCTAATGAAATTATAATTTTGTTATAATATTATAATAAAATTATAATTGTTACTCATTCAATAAAGCATGTTATACAAATAGTACAATAATTTTCGAATTTTTATATTAAAATTATATTTTTATTTATTTCTGAAGTCACGAAAAAGTTTTAGAAGCCATTACGGTGAATGGCGAGTTGGTAGGAAAGGAAAGATTTGCTCCAATCATTCAGGGTCTTAGAGCCAAAGATAATGATGGATTAAGGGTAAAATTAATCTTCAAAGTGTTTCTTTAAAATTTAAAGAATTTATTTTTGATCAAAGGTGATTATTTTTGTTTAGGTTGCCTGTATACAACTTATTAATGCTCTCCTTAGTTCACCGGATGATTTAGATTTCAGATTACACTTAAGGAATGAATTCATGCGTTCCGGTCTTGCAGATGTCTTGGAGGTAATTGAAAAATTATGGCTATATAAATTTTTATTTTAACTTTTATCATTAATTTAGTTTTAATTGAATAAAATTTTACAAATAGAATTTTCAAGGCGAAGAAAGTAAGAATCAAGAATTAAGTATTCAGTTGAAAGTATTTCAAGATCATAAAGAAGAGGATTTTGATGAATTTTCTCAGAGATATGATAATGTTCGTCTAGAGTTTGAGTATCCTTTTTTATATAATAATAGTAATCAATCGTACAAAAATAATCACTTAATCATAGGGAATTTGCATTAATTTTCTTGTTTTATATACAGTCAAATCTCATTATAATACACTCCTTTATAGTGCCACCCTCATAAACTGTTAATAAGTAATTGCAAACAGACTTTACTAATAAAAATAAATAGGCTATTCAGCAGTGTCTGTAAATTACTAAATGCACAATTTTATGTTTAGAACAATATTGTCATTGCCAAATCACAAGATTACCAAACTCAAACTTGAGTAGACCATATTACTGTATATATAATTTTTATTATTTAACACCACACTTGAGCTAGTGTCAATTTCAGTGGAAAACATTGAGAATTGACTGTAGTTATTTTATAGATATGTATCTAAAATAAAACAAGCATATATAGTAGAGTCAAACTTTTGCTTTAGGTTTATTGCATGGTACAGGAATTCTTGCAGCACACTGCCTTTTAAGTAAGCTTCTGCACAGATATATATCTGCTAACACACATACACTTGTCAAAGAATTCCTATAAGCCATTTTTTTGTAATATTGTTACTTGTTTTCATTGATGCAGTTTCCATTTACTGCTCTGAATCTGCATTCCCATCATTTCTCTTTTATTTTAATGAACAAATAAGTCTGTGAGAACAAAATTGAGGGAATAAGGAGATTGAGAAAGTACTGTTATGATCTTTTAGGTCAGATATTTACCAATTGGGAATAACTGATGAAAGCAGTGACGATTGACATCACAAAAATCGGCTTCTGGTACTACTCTGATTCTCAATACTTTTAGCATCAAGACATAATGTAATAAATCAGTATTCTGCTTTGAAGCTTGATACATCTGTAGATACAAGTTCTGAGTCTGTAGCATGGGCATCCATTTTCAAATTTATGACATATTAAAATATTTTTTTTTTAATCTAATTATATTTACCAATGATTAAATTTCTCCTTAATTGCCAAAAGTGATCCCATCGAATGCTTCGAACTGATTAAACAGACCGTCATGGAGACTTCTGCAGAACCTTATTTTCTGTCTATTCTCCAACATCTTCTATGTATCAGAGATGATGTCACAGTGAGGTAATATTTCAAATTCAGAAAATTATTTAATTCAGAAATGTTTTAATGCTTTAAAATTAATTTTTATTAACTCAACTTAAAGATTTAAATCTATGATGCACTAACTGATTAAATTATTTTAATATTCTAAATTTCCATAGTTTCTGTTTTGTTTTAGGCCCGCCTACTACAAATTAATTGAAGAATGCATTTCGCAGATAGTTCTACATAAAAGTGGAGTAGATCCAGATTTCAGACATACAAAACGATTCAAAATAGATGTAGAACCTTTAATAGGTAATTAGATTGATTCATATATTTTAAAATCAATTTTAATTTTAAAAATTTGCTCATAATAATATTTTTTTGTTAATAAATTTGATAATTAATACGGGAATATTTATACAAAGTAAATTATAAAATAATAATTTTGTGACTTTTACAGAGAATTTAGTTGAGAAATCTAAACTAGAAGAAGTGCGGGCCACAGGTGAATTGACAAAAAAGTTGGAAGAGGCACTGACGGCCAAAGAGGAGTTCGAAGCCAAACTTGCTCAAGCTGAGATAAGGCTAAAAGAATATGAAACTGGAAAAATACCTGTACGTACTAAATAACTAAGTGCTAATTATTTGAATATACTCATATTTTATCTTTTGTTGCAAGATAATTAATAATTTTTAATCTAAAGGTGTCATCGTCTTTACCGGGATCCATCCCGCCTCCTCCACCTCCACCTCCGCCGCCTCCTTTTGGTGGAAGCGGAGCCATTCCTCCACCTCCTCCACCTCCGCCACCACTGTTTGGTGGACCTGGAGGCATTCCTCCTCCACCACCACTTCCCGGTTCTGGAATACCCCCGCCTCCACCTCCTCCTCCTGGAAGCGGAACCATTCCTCCACCTCCTCCACCTCCGCCACCACCGTTTGGTGGACCTGGAGGCATTCCTCCTCCACCACCACTTCCCGGTTCTGGAATACCCCCGCCTCCACCTCCTCCTCCTGGATCGGGATTTATTCCTCCTCCTCCACCACCTTTTCCCGGTGCACCCCTACCACCACCAATGCCGTCACTTTCCACAGAAAGGAAACTGCCTTACAACTTGCAACCCAAACAAAAATATGAATTAGATACCCAAATAAAGCGCATAAATTGGGATCCGGTATTACTTCATTTGTTCAATTCTGTTTTATTTATTAAGTCTAAAGCTAATATTTAGAAAATTTTACTGTCAGATTGATGTACAGAAGCTTACAGAGAAAGCATTTTGGGTGAAAGTCCAAGAAGAAAAATTAGCCAGTGAAGATATTTTTGATGAAATTTCATGTAGATTTTCTTCGGTTCCAAGAAGTAAGTTTTTATTTTATTGTGTGTGGTATTTTTTGATTTTATTTTGATTCTTCTTCTCCGGTTTTTTATTTTATTTTTTGAAATTCTATTAATTTTATGACCGATGATTTGAACTGATAATATTGACCAATTATCTTCTGTAAAATAAATTAAAAATTGCTATTTCGTATTAATTAATTATAAATGTCAAATTTAATTTTCTGAAATTAATGAATCTTTTATTCATATTTTTCAGTCAAAAATGATGAGAAACCAAAGGAGAAAAAAGTATCTAAAAAAATTAAGGAACTTAAAGTTCTTGATGCAAAATCCGCTCAGAACTTAAGTATGTGTTTTAATTAATAATTTTAATTTATTTAAATTATTGAATAATTTAAACCTGCTATTATTTTCCTTGAAATCTCTATTAAAAATACAGTAAATTCAAATATTTTTGTATAAAGTTGGGCAATTTGAAACTGTAAAAGATAAAGTAATGTGTAGTTAACTGATATCTGCATTTCACCAATTTCTTATTTATGAAATTGTCATATGTTTCAAGTTTTAGTAACATTTACTTCTAGACAGAGACAATGTTTAGCTATGTTTTTATGGTGATTAAGTGTAGAACATACACAAATTTATATTTAGTTTAAAAACTTGAAAGAAAATAAAGAAAAATAAATGTGTATTGTGAAAGATTATAGACTACTCTGTACACCAGAAATATACAATAAATTAGTAAGTTTTTTTTAGTAGGACAAATTTAAACTAGTTAAATTTCCTAGTGTTTAAATTTTAAAAATTGGACTACAGTGTAAAAACTGATACATAACAATATACTATATGAACCATAAACTAATTAGGCAATGTATGTATTTTACAGATGTCAATCTTCTCACATTTACATTTTATCTTCGTTATTATCATTAAAACTCTCACAATTTGACAATTAGCAACTTTGAATCAAAGATATTTGTTTCAAACATATCTTGTTTAAATTGTATTTTAGGGAAATTAAAATTTAATATTTATATAAGATATGAACTAATTTTACTGTCATAAATAATATCTGTAAAATATTTAGTGTGTGCTTTTTTATTTTATGAGGTTTAAAATCAATTTGTTTTTTCTTGTAGTGATATTGTTAGGTTCGGTCAAAATGTCATCAGAAGAAATGAAGGAATACATAATAACCATGAATGAAGAACACATCACTGAAGCCATGTTGCAGCAACTAATACGTTACATGCCAGAACCTGACCAGTTGAAAAAACTGGAAAAATTTGGGGACCAATTTAATGATCTGGCGGAGGCAGAACAGTTTGCCATTACGGTATTTTTTTAAAATTAATTGTCTGCTTTTTTGGCACAAAATTTCTTTACTGATGACATCTGTACAATTTTTCTGCAGCTTGGAAGCATAAAGAGATTGGTGCCGAGACTGAAATCTCTGAGTTTCAAATTAAAGTATTCTGAATTAGTACAAGATATCAAACCTGTGAGTATTTTAAAATAACAGTACATATTTTCATACCAGGTCTTTCAAAATTAATTCTACCATTTTAAATTACTGTAATTATTTTAATTGTTATCCAAGAAGCTTGCTATGTACATCAATTGATAGAGTAACTGTTCATTTACTATCTGCATTCAAACGTCTCATTGTCTGCTACCTCTAGGAAACACTAGAAATGAAAATGGTGACTCCATGAGAGAAGGCATTTTGTGTTTTATGAAGGTGAAAACCCATTCTATAAAGTCAGAATTACTCATCATTGTGCAATCTGTAGGAGCTGCAAACAGCTATAGAATCATGGCTGCTGTGTGGAGGAGGGACAACAGATATACTGTAGTGTAGAAAGAATTTGAGTATTGGTTGGACGTGTGCCATGTGGCACAAGGTATATGCATTGAGAAATTGTAATGGACAAATGTGAATTTTGGCTGTTTTCCAGTGTTTAATGTACATTAAGTAATTGTGTTTTAATAATTAAGATAATTACAATAATAGAATGGTAGCATTCTTTTTGGAAGACACTATATTAATTACAAAAATAAATTTCCTGATTTAGTTTACATAACAGTCAAATACACATATAAAAATTATTCACCATGCTTCTGTTATTTTGAAAATAAAATACAATCCAACTATTGCCGTTTGTTATCGGGCTAGATATTGGCTATCAAACTAATACATTATGAAACAATTATTAAATTTATTAAGAGATGGCACCTAACGTCTTCCTCTACTACCAAATTGTTTCATAAAGTATTAATTTGATAGCCAATATCTAGCCTGATAACATACAGCATTAGTTGGATTGTAGTTTATAATGTATCGGGATGTAATGTTTTTGAAAATAAAATAATTGCATACAAGTAATCAATTCAAATCAGAATTGATTTAGTGGCTTGAAATTAGAATAAAATTAAAACTTGTAAAATCTTTCAATCAGTCTTTATTTGAATAAACTAAGATGATGTACTTTCTCTTATGCAAAAATTTTTTATTTCAGGATGTGGTGGCTGCCACAGCTGCTTGTGAAGAAGTCAAAAACAGTAAAAAGTTCTCTAGAATTCTAGAATTGGTATTACTAATTGGAAATTATATGAATTCTGGATCTAGGAAAGGACAAGCTTTTGGCTTTCAGATAAATTTCCTTACAAAGGTAGGTGGTTCTTTTAATATTAATAAATAATTATTTGTTGGGATTTTTCTAGTCTACAAAATTTGAAGACTATAATTTTATTCTGTGATATGGAATGTAACGATATGTAATTTCATAAATTAATTATTTACAAATTAAAACAGAATCAGTTTTGGCAAAATTGATTATTAAGAACTTTGGTACAAACAAAATTAGTATTCCTTCTGTAAGAGTTGATATACAGTACATAAAATTTTATTTCATTGTAATTTTAAGAACTTTTTGCCAAATTTAATGTAATGTACACTGAAAATTTAACAAAATATTTACACAAACTTACAGTTTAGAAAGGTCAAGCTTGGAGTCCATCCATACACCTTTCTTTTTCTTAATATGAAATCACACAGTCCACACTTTCTTCTTTTCCTATTTGCTTTGGTAGATCACTTCTATGTTGAGAGATGCATTCTTTCATCTCTTTGTCTGGTCTTTTTTGACTCAGTAGATCCGGCCCTTTTAAATAGGCCCACAGTTTAGCACATAATTGTCCAGTTCCTTTATGTATCAGTGCATTCAGCCAATCACTATGCTTGGGAGCTACTATAAGGCTGTTTTGACCCAGACATTGTAAATATAGAGTGGTGGTTCCATTACATCTTTACAGTAGTGATTTCTGCAAGCAACTGGCCTGTCTGGTTTGAGTGGTGTTAGCTGACCAAGGTAATGGTGATATAGAGAAAGGCCATGGTTCTGAAGTTATCATTTTGTACTGCAAAATGTCAAATGCATACAATTGCAGGATATAAATTACAAAAATTTTTGCATCAAGTTGTCCGAATCTAATTGAAAATATCACAGCAATAAGCATCTTTTTTGTAATGTAAAAAAGGGCTGACGAATTTACAATTTAATAAAACATAACAGCGTTAGTCTCTGTTATGTTTTATTAAAGTAAAATTGGACATGACAAAAAAGTATGTCTTCACTTTTTGTCATGTCCAATCACCAGGAACAACTATCTTCCACTGCAGAGATGACCTTTCTTTAGAGGCTACACCTCTGCAAAAAAAATGCAAAACAGTCTAAAAGTTCACAGGTGACAATCCCAGGTGACATTTTAGACTGTTTTGCATTTTTTTGCAGAGGCGTAGCCTCTAAAGAAAGGTCATCTCTGCAGTGGAAGATAGTTGTTCCTGGTGATTGGACATGACAAAAAAAAATGAAGACATTTTTATTCTCTGTTATGTTTTATTAAATATTTTTTGTCACTTTCTTCACATTTTAAATACTTGAGCAAGTATTTATAAATTATCACTTCATAAAACCCAATTTTTGATTAAAGCCAGATGATCTGCCAAATTATCAAGCTATAATAAGGCTAAGTTAATAATTAGATACAACCTTTATAGTTATATCTAAATTAAATAATAGCTTTGGAAGCATAGATTGGACAGAAGACCAGATAGCAAAACTGGCAATGCATCTGCACAGTAAGTGGAAGTTGTGGGTTCAAGTCCCAGTCTGGACTGATTCTTTTCATCCAGAAATTCTAAATTAAAATTAATTTATTATAATTATTACTGTATTTTTGCAGAATGACCAATATGATGTATAAAAACAGGAGACCAGCATGCCGGTTAACCTGTGACGAAAATATAAAATTAATCAGATCTAACAAAACTAGTTGTTAATTAAACATTAAAGAAAACATATTTCCAAGTACAATAAAATAACATTCTAATTTGACTGACTTAAAATCAGGAAGAGCGTTTTTGTTTACAAGACAATAAAACAATTAACGACTTGTTGTTGTTGTAGATCAGTCTGTGGGCTACTCCAATCTTAAAAATAACATCTTTCTCTCAAATTTCACACAAAGCAGATGTTAATTTGTATAAGCTGAGATAATTTATTTTATTTTTTAATTTATATTGAGTTTCTTAAATTTAATATGTTTATTTTTGTGTATTTGAATAAAATAGGCATAAGAAAAAGCATTTTCAGAATTCCATGGATATTTTACTTGGTTAGACAAAATGAAGAAATTAAACATAATAGTCATAGTTTTTGATGTAATTCTGACAGTTTCACAGTTTTAGAATAAAAACTTGTTCATTTTTATGTGATGTAACTCATTTGTTTTTTTTAATGTGCTCTCTAGAGAGGGAGCTATAACCTCGCTTAAACTGGCATGCCAGCTTTTACTATGCAGAAATATCTGATTTCCTGGTCTCCCCGGAAGACCAGCATGCCGGTCATTCCACAAAAATACAGTAAATTTATCACTAGAATGTGGCTTAATTACCAACCTGTATACAAATTACAAGTAATTAGTATCTGATTATTAATTTGGTCTTATTATAGTCCAATAATTTGGAAGATTGACTGGCTTTGAGCAAATATATTTTTATGTGAGACTTTTTTTGACTATAATTTCTCATTTAATTATAATATGCATAATAATAAATTATATTAAGAAAATATGGAGAATTTGTTTTTTATTTAGTGTTTTTGTCATAAAATTACAAACTATTAATTTAATAGGTTATTTTTTAATATTGAGAAATTGGTGACATTGTTATTTTATATTTTAACAAGCAATCATTTAAATTAGATTAAATTTTTTTTAATTAATTATAATAAAGATAAAATAGGGAGTCTCCATTATGGCCTACCAAATTTGGACCATTATTTTGACCATCACCAATTTTTTCCAAGAAATGACTAAACTCTCACCTGGAGTCTACATTCATGGTGGCCAAACTTAGTTATAAAGATGTTTATATGTACCAAAGTTTTATTCTTCAAATAACAATATTTAAAGAAATTAAAGAGATATGCTTTAATTAGAATAAATGTAAAAAAGCTGATTGGAAAAAAAGGATAATTGGGCAATAAACCAATAGAATGATTGAAAAAGACAGGTGATAAATCAAAATTGCATGATACATTATATGCCAGATGATTTCGCCTTACATGCCACAGGTTTGCCACCCATTCTAGAACCTCACTGCAGCTGCCATGTTTATGTCTGTTTATACATAACCATTGTATAAAATACCAGTTTCAGTAGAGAATATGGCTCTTGTATTTCTGGGCCCTTAGTCTCAAGTTTTTCATGTTACAACTCCCAATGTGTTGAAGGTGTCACATGGTGCCATCTCACACTCTGACGTCAAATCGGTAGTCTCCAGTTATAACTCACGTGCTTTCCCATCTCACCATGCAAGTTGCTACTCACGTTGAGTTGAGCATGCGAAATCGCTATACGAAAGTGAAAATGGCTGAGAGATACGCTGTTCTGATTGCAATCGAAGCGTTAGAAAGAGCCAAAAGAGTTGTTTAAGAAAACAACAAATTTTTTGAACTTGAGTAGATGCCATTTCTTTTCGTGTCAAGTCAACACTAATTAAAAAAATTTTAATTCATAATTGATAAAATTATACAGCAAATTTTTCTAAAAATAAAAAGAAGTATCTAATTCATGGAAAAAGAGAATTAAAATGATAGTAAATTATATGTATAAATTATTAAGAGCATAGACACTATATTAAGATTATTTATTATTCCGAACTATTAAGTTCTGATTAATAAATAACCATAATAAACAAAACAATTTAAGAAATAGATCGATCAAGGAAGAAAACTATATAAAAAAAAGGATTAAATTAAAATACTTTTTCTATTACACAACGGATTTTTTAGCTTCAATATACAATTAATTTTTCAGCTAATTCTTCCACAAGTCGAATTGTATTTTTTCTTGTAAATTTGTTGTCGAATTTTCCACTGTCATTTTCTTATTATTTTCTATATATGTTACTAATATTTTTTTTTTGTTCTTTTTGTTTATTTTTTAAAATAAAACATTGGAGGTTTCCATTTTGTTTATTGCTATAAGACAAAACTTTTAACTATAACACGTGTAAACTAATTCACGTTGATTTGTTTACAACTTGTGTTACAGTTAAGTTGATTGATCGAATGATTATAGTTGCAAACTTGGATGCATTGTAAATAATCCCATCATGCTTAACGACACGTAAACAAGTGAATATGACCTACTTCCGCTCGCCTTTCGAGTTCGCTCGATGGGTCTAACTCGAGACTACCGATTATGCGAGTCATAGTAACACGAGTGAGTTCAATGACGTTAATTTGAGGACAACGCGAAAAACTCGAGACTAAGGGCCCTGGTAGGAAATATATGGCTCCTGTCTCTATAAGTTTAGTCCTATGCTAGGTGATAGCTTAGTCATTTCTTGGACAAAAAAAATTGAAGTTGGTCAAAATCGTAGTCCATATTTAATGGGCTTAATGGAGCCTCCTACCTTACACAAAATTTTATAATAAGTAACTCTTTATCATTTGTTGTTTTAATAATTAAAATTAGTTAATTTGATATTGAAAGAGATGTAAATTAAATATGTGTGAACAGGATGGCCTCCTCTGGTCAGATCTGACACCACCTATGATTTTTCGGCTCATGGGAACCTTCAAATTGCATGAGCAGCCATGTATGCAAGACTTTTATGGAATAATGGATGAAGGAGGGAAATTTTAGAGAGGCAGGAAGCCCAAAAGTAATGCAGTCCACTATGCATGTAATCGTTAAACAAGAAATATTTATTTTTTAAGTTTATAAAAAAAATTTACAAAGGGACTAGAATTAGTGGGAGAGTCTAATCCTAAAAATATGCCAAAGAGAGAGAGAGAGAGAGAGAGAGTTTACAGTTGCATATATGTGTTGATAAATACACAAATCAAAAGGTTCAATTGGACATCCGAATTGTGGATTGAAGGCTTGGGGATGATGAGTCTTCTAAATAGTCCTCAATAATAAAGTTGGATGGCCTAGGTTCTGTAAAAATATTAGGGTTTCGAGAAGATCAGTGGAGTATGGCAGGATGAGCACACCTTTTGATCTTCTTTCCCCGCTATTTTTATTTGGGGTTATCTCCCTGCTATTTAGATGACCATATTTGGTAAGGTCATGGAGCTGGTTGTTAGTCCATTCCCCGATTTTTGATGAGACTTCCTCCGACAAATAGTTTTTGTTTCTTTTTAATGTGTCACCCATGAAGGAAGTGTTATTGGTTAAAATTAATTACTTCTCCCTATGAGTTTTTTGAATGCAAATTAAATAAGACTAAGATCGTCAAAATTATAAAAACTAGATTGGATTCTCACGTATGCATTTAATAAATGTAGAATTCTTATCTAACAGTTTAATTTATTTTGTAGCAATTCATTACTGCATTTGATACAATGTGTAATTATATTTGCTTAAAATAGTATTTTTTTTTTAGTTAACTCCAAATTACTTTAATTATGTTTTATTATAAGTGAATTCTTCTTTATTAAAAGACACTGTCGTTCATTAATTTCGATTAAAAGTATGTAATAAAAATATATATATTGTAAAACAATTAAAGGCAACAGTTGTACAAAAATTTACATATATAATTGATTTTTCATACATTAATTGTTAGTGCTTAGTGTACTTAGTGTTGAACAGTTCTGACTGTTCTAAGGACATAATTTAATTAACTCTTATCGTTTCTAGATAAAAAATACGAAGGCGTCGGATGGGAAGACCACCCTGATGCACTTCCTGGCCCAGATCGTGGAAAACAAATATCCCGACATACTTAATTTCTCGGAAGAGCTGATACACGTCGACCACGCAGCCAGAGGTGATTAGAATGCTCCTAATTTGCCTATTATGGTTATAATTAATTTCATTAATAGAAATATTTTGATTTACTCTAAGAAAGTATTCTTGATAGAATAATTAAAAAATTTAATATTTAAATGCATACATCTTCGAAGACGCACTTGATGCCGAGCCACGTGATAAAATTAATCCAAAGACTATCTTTTGGCATTAATTAGCTTTATTCATACAAAAATACTTTAGCATTATCAACGATGTGTAATTGTCTTCTGGCAGGAAATTAGAAATTAGAACAAGAAATTTGAACTTTAAAGAAAATGCATATTTTTGTCTAAAGGAAGTTAATCAATGCCAAAAGACGTCTTTACATTCACTTTATTGAATGTGTACTTTTTCTTTCATAAAATTTGAATTCATCAAGAAGAGCTTGGGAGGCAAGACGATGCAATTCTGAGATGTACTAAATTGATGTTGGTTAAATTACTTTTTAAATAGTTCTCTGCTGTCTGTTCAATATACTTGTACAACTCTATGCAGATGTTGTAATTGTATATATTGTATATCTCCAATTATTTTTACCAAGGCAAAGAAGTTAAGGTGTCATAACAAACATAATTTAAATTGAATCATTATAGGAGGTCTACCTGAAAAATTCCCAATTTTTTAAATTAACATGCCAACAGGTGCCATTGAGTGGACGACGATTATGTTGATTTTTAGTTGTAATAGAACACATATTTACGTAAAGCGAACAAGAACTGTTGTTGCTGTATAATTATGGAAATTTTACCAACTTTATGATCGTTAAAACATATTTGGTTATTATTTTAAATGTTTTGTTAGTAGGACTGCCAGATTTTGTGTGCCATTTAAATTGTTTTTTGTCTTGTACCATAATAATATTTAAGGGAATACAGTGGTGCCTCGAATAACGGACGCTGCGAACAACGGACTTTCCGTTTGACAGTTACATGAGGCGAACAAGTGCAAATGATGTTTTCACTCTTTTGCCGTTGCCAATGACAATCTGCTATTTTTATAATATATTAGCGTTATTAGAATATATTATTAGTATATCTAAAGTACAGAGCTCCTGTTGGGATTCGGCTTGCTCCCTTGTTTATTACCTATATCACCTCAGTGCAGTGTATTTACATTTATTCAAGTGTTGTGCAAATCATGACTTCTAAAAAAACAAAGGTGATTTCAATTTTAATAAAGCAAGAAATCATCAGAAGGAGTGAAAGTTCACAAAAACTTTCTTGTCGAATGGGGAGAGGTTCAGGAGTTTACCAACACTCATTATCCAGAGCTGAGGCCAACAGGATCAATGATCTCTACCCCATCATTTCCAACAGGTGTTCAAGAAGAGAGAGAAACAGACCACCTTGGACATGTTTTTCAATAAACCAGCAGGCAAAAAACAAAGGATGGAACAAGAGGAGTTGAACCTGCAAGCTCCAGTAGCCTCTCCTGAATCTGACTCTGATTAAAAAACAATAAAAAGAGACCTGCTGTAATATGTAACAAGTCTTATATCTGTATGAATGTGTGAAGAAAGTGTTCCTCCACCTCCTCCTCACAACATCTGACTACCCGGCATAATTGGTGACTGCTCCATTTTCATTTTTTTATGGTACGGAACGAATTATATGTTTTAACATGTATTTCTATAGGAAAATGTGTTTCGTATAATGGACTTTTCACTTAATGGACATGCACCTGGAATACGTTACACGAGGCACCACTGTATAATCAAATGGGCCATTTTATTAGTTCATTATAATATGTTAAGAACTTTTGAGATGGTTTTCATTGTTAATTTTGAAATTTGTTTGTTTTTGATACGATCGTAGTTATTGTCTGGTAAATCCTCAATTTAACAACTTATTTGGAGTGATCTCTGTTATTTTGAGTTGTTCATTAGCTCAAATAGACAGTATTGGACAGCTGGAAAATTCTGCACTAGTGCCATTTCTGCCAGTTTTAGTTTTGTATGCATTTTCAGGAACATGTTATGTCCAAAAAAATTACGATAAATAAAAATTACTTATTCGTGGCATTACAGATAATTTAAGTGATTTTAAAGTGTGTTTCATTATGGAAATTAATGAAGATATACCAACTTGGAAGCGTGAAATTTTTCCATTTAACTTGGCAGTCTATCGAATCAAAGACTTTTCAAGGATTTTATATTGCCATTACTATTATTAATCATTGATTTTTGTTGAAATTTTTTTCAGAAATTTAAACCGAAATGAATTTTTTTTAAGTATTGTTTATTTTGTAGTGAAAATATAAATTATAAAATTGTAAATGCTCTTATTGTGAAGAGTTAAAAATGAATAACGTGGCTTCCGGTTTTTACCAAAAGTTAGTATATAGTTAGTCGGGGCCTCTTGCCCCTAATCTTTCCATGTTTGGTCTTAGCTTTTGTCTATCTAACTGTTCTTGAGATTAAGGAAAGACAGACAGCCATGTGGACAACAATGAAAATTTATAGGTCTACAATTTTTTTAAATTGCAGCCCAACCAGAAAATTTTTTGTGCATTTTAGTGAGCGCACTGTTTTCAATTTGTAGCTGTTTTCGTGCCAGTTATTTACATGTAGAGTCTCTATAATATTTACAATAAGCTTAAGTTGAGATGTTCTTTTGCACATTCCTGATTGTTGTATAACAATGGTAGTTTTCAATGCATGATTCTTGAATACTATTTATTATTTTAACAGATATTTTGGTGATTTTAAAGCTTTGTTATATAGAAATTCTACTGTACACTTATGTTAATAATTGTAATTTAAACACATTTAACATTATTCGATTAATTGTTAGTCATAAAAGTAATATTTTGTCTTGTTCTTTGTACATGTATATAATTTTTTGTTTTTTCTTTTGAATTTCAGTTTCTCCCAATCAGCTGCAGACAAATCTCAACCACATTAAAAAGTCGATCAGGGAACTCGATACCGATTTGAAAAACTTCCGTCCGCAGAGTGAAAACGATAAATTTAGCGAAGTCATGACTGTATCCTTTATGCTAATGTTGTTGCTTAATGATCAATGTCAAATTCACTTCACTGCCTGCAAGCGATGGGGATAAATGCTTCAATCTTTCATTGCTTTTCCACGATGGCTAATTTTGTTGTATGTATGACTAAATGTCAATGAGTCTATCCTTAACAGACAAAATTATGACCTGGTGTTTGGTAAGTTGGTGCTTTTACGTTAACAGATTGATGTACATGGTGCTCAAAAGTTAATCGGCAAATATAAAAACTGGCATAATAAATAAATTTGCCAATTTTGTATATCAAATAAGTGATAGAGAAATGAAAATAAGGTATTTTATATAATAATCTGTATTAAGTTTTAAACCTGTAAATATAATTTACATTAACACAATAGTTCTGACTGGTTTAAAACAAAATAGCAGTTTTCTTGTGTACAGTAAAATTTACATTCTAAGAGGCTTATACCAAATATTTGAGCAGTGATTCAGAGAAATGAGATAGATAGCAATTGGGAGGATTGAGGTAAGTCAAAGTCTGAGTTAACTGAGTGGCTAAATGTTAATCATTCTATTGTAAACTATTTTTGGAGTTGTTTTCAAATGAGTCAAAGCCTCTCCAGAAGAATTTGAGGGCTGTATTGACAAGAAAGGATCATAACTTGCTCTTAAAGGCAAGATGTCAATGTAGAAGCTATTGTTGAGCTTTGTTACATCCACTCCCCCAGCAAACAGTGTTTAGAAAGCTTCTTCAAGTTACCTTTACACGAGTCAACTAGTCATTTGTGTCTTTTCTGTATCCTTCCAAAACAAAAAGCCAATAAGTTTGGTATCAAGACTATTGTGATTGGTCGAGATAATGTTTCCTTTGTTTCGGGAAGGATTTTAATAGATATCAGGCATCATTACTAGAACCCGAATTCCTGCATTTATCTATTTTTTGTAGCAAATTGGTAGCAAATTTTTTGTAAATTTGCTAAATTTACAAATTTTTTACAAATTTACAAATTTTTTGTAAATTTTTTGTAGCAAATTGGTAGCAAATTTTTTGTAGCAAATATTGCATCATGACTCGTTGCTGTCATGATGCAATATTAATAGACTACCAATCTTGCATTTGAATCAATATCTCAAAAGTAAAACTACTTTTTATGGATTGGCATTTCATCTGACATATCCTTCAAAATTTTATTTACAGCCGTATTTGCAGCTTGTTGAGTTTGTATTGCTGTCTGGAATAATTGCGAGCTTTATTGAGAGTATTTTATTGTTAAATTTGTGTGTGCCACTTGGATATAATTTGCATTAATGCAATACATTCTAATGCATTTAACATGTAAATTCTATTAAAATTTATTAAAGGATTATGCATTTCTTGTTTAGTAACTTGAGCATTGATGTACTGTACATTGAAGTTTTATTACATCCAAGTTTCATTTCAATAATGATAAATATCATTTTGTTAAGAACATCCAAAGACAAATTTGAAAGTTGTCAAGATTGTGTAATCTGATTTTATTGGTTGTGTAAATTTCAGAATAGTTTGTCCTTAGCGAGTCTCAGTCTTTTGTTTCCCAGGCATCAACACAGTATGAAGTCTTGCAAAATATGTTTAAGAAGATGGAAAAATTATACGAGGAACTGGCAGAATTCTTTGTGTTCGATACTAAGAAGTATTCACTGGATGATTTCTTTGGCGACATCAAAACTTTCAAAGACACTTTTCAGGTAATATAATTTGGTTGGACATACAATCTCTGCGAAACTACTGGTATAAATCAATATAATTAACCTCAACTAGACGTAAATACCAATAAACAGAATAAAACATTTGTTTTTGCTTTATTTCTTTTAATTTTATTGGTTTATTGGTATTTACATCTAGTTGAGGTTAATTACACTTTATTATACATTTTTCTATACTTGTTTTAATATTATTTTGTCTAAACAATTTTGAAATCATTTTATCAGAATTAACTTTTATAATAGATCTTTGAATGTATATTCTTCAATCTGATTTATTCAAGGTATTGTAATAAAGTACAATAGAGTGTCGTTTATTCAAAAGCCAATCAACTGAAAGCGTTCTAGTTGGACTGTGTCGTGCTGAATCGAATGTTTTAGATTAACTTCTAAAGTTTTTTTTTTTTTTTGTTTTTATATTTTTCAATATATTTATTTTGTTTGTATAAAATAAAGAAATAATTTTTAACAATACAATAGCCACGATTATTATTTAAAAAAATTTACGTTAAGCTTGCGAAAATTGACAAAAATGCAACACGAAATGACAAGCAATGGAGAAAAATTTTGGTACATAATCGGTTATCCGAAAAATAAGTTATCCAGTCACCCCATATTAAACAACCCAGTCCCCAATTGATTTGGATAAACGACACTCTACTGTACACTTATATATACTGTAAGCAAATAAAACTGAAGTAGAACATAAAGTTTAAAGCAATACAGTATCTTCCGAAATGAATGCTACCATTTTAAATTACTGTAATTATGTTAATTATTATATTAGAAATATGCAACATATACAAATCAATAGAGTAACCATTTGAGTTTCTTCCGTCTGCACTCAAATATCTTGTCATTTACTTACTACCTCTAGTAAGTACCATGAATAAAAATGGTGACTCCACAACAGATGAGGTGTTTTGTGTTCTGCATTTCACAAAGTTCAATGAATCATTTGTCATTGTGCAATATGAGTAATCTACAGGAGCCATAGAATTATGGCTGCTGTGAGGAATGACAATGGATATGCATAGCAAGCATAGGAAGAATTTGAGTATCAGTCAGATGTGTGCCGTTTGACACGAGGTACACATATTGAGAAATTATAATGTCAGATGTAAAAATTGGAAAGTTTTCCCATGTTTTAATGTACATCACAACATTCTTGGATAATAATTAACATAATTACAAATAATTTAAGATGGTAGAATTCTTTTTGGAAGACCCTGTATTACGAAAACATGCGTTCAATGCCATATCCTTATCTGATACATTGGGCATCAAAATTAGTTACACAACAAACAAAAGATATAGATTTGGTTTAGCATAAAAAAAATTTTCATTCTTTTTAACTTTGTTTATCATACAGTGTTGATTTCTAAAGAAAAATTAGTAAAAATACAATTTAAAGCACTAGTTATTCTGAAAAATGCATTTTACTTGGGTATTTTGATTAACTATGAACACAACTTTGTGTACATGTATACGGGGCAAACCATTTAAGTCGAGACACCGGAATAACCCTGAAACAAAACATCCAAGACAAAAATGTCATAAACAACAGTTATTTGATTGTAAAGGAGAAGGAAACTGCATTATTGATTTATTATCTTAGAGGTTAGTTAAAGGTCATTGGTTTTCTTTCCCCTTTACAACTGAACAACCGTTGTTTACATTTTTGTCTGGGGTGTTTTGTTTCTGGGATATTCCAGTGTCTCAACGGTTCATTCTGTATACAATACAGTGTATGCATGTCATATTGTCCTGATTAGGAAGAGGTGAAGTGAACTTATTATTTCTTTGGTTAAATTCTGTCTTAATATATACCCTCTCCTCTGTTATAGTATTGCATTTTTGTTATAAAGAAATCAGTATTTTAGTATATAGTAAACAGCACATTTTAATAAAGTTTATTATTTACATGCTGGTTTCTGTCTTAACCTCTTCTACAATTCTTTGCACTAACTTAAATGAGTTGTGGAGTTATGTATAACCTTGTGATGACAGAATCTAAATTTGTTGTAATTTTTTCGTAAAAAAAGGAAACAAAATTAGCAGTATTACAAATTGGTAAAAACTAGTTTTTTAGTTTTTACCAATTTGTATTACTGCTAAATTTGATACAAAATTGAATAAATACTTCACCAGACGAATGTCAAACAGCTGCACCTAACACCTGCGAGTGTGCAGCGACAATCCCACTCGTGGGTTTTGTTGCCGCATTTGCTTAAACAGTAATATATTTTTGCAGTTATAGAGTATATTATGTGTATTTTTTTTTTTTAACTCTAAATTAAATAATAAAGATGTAGGAGAATTTAAAATATTTCAAGTTAAAATTAATANGCACTTGATGCCGAGCCACGTGATAAAATTAATCCAAAGACTATCTTTTGGCATTAATTAGCTTTATTCATACAAAAATACTTTAGCATTATCAACGATGTGTAATTGTCTTCTGGCAGGAAATTAGAAATTAGAACAAGAAATTTGAACTTTAAAGAAAATGCATATTTTTGTCTAAAGGAAGTTAATCAATGCCAAAAGACGTCTTTACATTCATTTTATTGAATGTGTACTTTTTCTTGCATAAAATTTGAATTCATCAAGAAGAGCTTGGGAGGCAAGACGATGCAATTCTGAGATGTACTAAATTGATGTTGGTTAAATTACTTTTTAAATAGTTCTCTGCTGTCTGTTCAATATACTTGTACAACTCTATGCGGATGTTGTAATTGTATATATTGTATATCTCCAATTATTTTTACCAAGGCAAAGAAGTTAAGGTGTCATAACAAACATAATTTAAATTGAATCATTATAGGAGGTCTACCTGAAAAATTCCCAAATTTTTAAATTAACATGCCAACAGGTGCCATTGAGTGGACGACGATTATGTTGATTTTTAGTTGTAATAGAACACATATTTACGTAAAGCAAACAAGAACTGTTGTTGCTGTATAATTATGGAAATTTTACCAACTTTATGATCGTTAAAACATATTTGGTTATTATTTTAAATGTTTTGTTAGTAGGACTGCCAGATTTTGTGCGCCATTTAAATTGTTTTTTGTCTTGTACCATAATAATATTTAAGGGAATACAGTGGTGCCTCGAATAACGGACACTGCGAACAACGGACTTTCCGTTTGACAGTTACATGAGGCGAACAAGTGCAAATGATGTTTTCACTCTTTTGCCGTTGCCAATGACAATCTGCTATTTTTATAATATATTAGCGTTATTAGAATATATTATTAGTATATCTAAAGTACAGAGCTCCTGTTGGGATTCGGCTTGCTCCCTTGTTTATTACCTATATCACCTCAGTGCAGTGTATTTACATTTATTCAAGTGTTGTGCAAATCATGACTTCTAAAAAAACAAAGGTGATTTCAATTTTAATAAAGCAAGAAATCATCAGAAGGAGTGAAAGTTCACAAAAACTTTCTTGTCGAATGGGGAGAGGTTCAGGAGTTTACCAACACTCATTATCCAGAGCTGAGGCCAACAGGATCAATGATCTCTACCCCATCATTTCCAACAGGTGTTCAAGAAGAGAGAGAAACAGACCACCTTGGACATGTTTTTCAATAAACCAGCAGGCAAAAAACAAAGGATGGAACAAGAGGAGTTGAACCTGCAAGCTCCAGTAGCCTCTCCTGAATCTGACTCTGATTAAAAAACAATAAAAAGAGACCTGCTGTAATATGTAACAAGTCTTATATCTGTATGAATGTGTGAAGAAAGTGTTCCTCCACCTCCTCCTCACAACATCTGACTACCCGGCATAATTGGTGACTGCTCCATTTTCATTTTTTTATGGTACGGAACGAATTATATGTTTTAACATGTATTTCTATAGGAAAATGTGTTTCGTATAATGGACTTTTCACTTAATGGACATGCACCTGGAATACGTTACACGAGGCACCACTGTATAATCAAATGGGCCATTTTATTAGTTCATTATAATATGTTAAGAACTTTTGAGATGGTTTTCATTGTTAATTTTGAAATTTGTTTGTTTTTGATACGATCGTAGTTATTGTCTGGTAAATCCTCAATTTAACAACTTATTTGGAGTGATCTCTGTTATTTTGAGTTGTTCATTAGCTCAAATAGACAGTATTGGACAGCTGGAAAATTCTGCACTAGTGCCATTTCTGCCAGTTTTAGTTTTGTATGCATTTTCAGGAACATGTTATGTCCAAAAAAATTACGATAAATAAAAATTACTTATTCATGGCATTACAGATAATTTAAGTGATTTTAAAGTGTGTTTCATTATGGAAATTAATGAAGATATACCAACTTGGAAGCGTGAAATTTTTCCATTTAACTTGGCAGTCTATCGAATCAAAGACTTTTCAAGGATTTTATATTGCCATTACTATTATTATTAATTGATTTTTGTTGATATTTTTACAGAAATTTAAACCGAAATGAATTTTTTTTAAGTATTGTTTATTTTGTAGTGAAAATATAAATTATAAAATTGTAAATGCTCTTATTGTGAAGAGTTAAAAATGAATAACGTGGCTTCCGGTTTTTACCAAAAGTTAGTATATAGTTAGTCGGGGCCTCTTGCCCCTAATCTTTCCATGTTTGGTCTTAGCTTTTGTCTATCTAACTGTTCTTGAGATTAAGGAAAGACAGACAGCCATGTGGACAACAATGAAAATTTATAGGTCTACAATTTTTTTAAATTGCAGCCCAACCAGAAAATTTTTTGTGCATTTTAGTGAGCGCACTGTTTTCAATTTGTAGCTGTTTTCGTGCCAGTTATTTACATGTAGAGTCTCTATAATATTTACAATAAGCTTAAGTTGAGATGTTCTTTTGCACATTCCTGATTGTTGTATAACAATGGTAGTTTTCAATGCATGATTCTTGAATACTATTTATTATTTTAACAGATATTTTGGTGATTTGAAAGCTTTGTTATATAGAAATTCTACTGTACACTTATGTTAATAATTGTAATTTAAACACATTTAACATTATTCGATTAATTGTTAGTCATAAAAGTAATATTTTGTCTTGTTCTTTGTACATGTATATAATTTTTTGTTTTTTTTTTTTTTGAATTTCAGTTTCTCCCAATCAGCTGCAGACAAATCTCAACCACATTAAAAAGTCGATCAGGGAACTCGATACCGATTTGAAAAACTTCCGTCCGCAGAGTGAAAACGATAAATTTAGCGAAGTCATGACTGTATCCTTTATGCTAATGTTGTTGCTTAATGATCAATGTCAAATTCACTTCACTGCCTGCAAGCGATGGGGATAAATGCTTCAATCTTTCATTGCTTTTCCACGATGGCTAATTTTGTTGTATGTATGACTAAATGTCAATGAGTCTATCCTTAACAGACAAAATTATGACCTGGTGTTTGGTAAGTTGGTGCTTTTACGTTAACAGATTGATGTACACGGTGCTCAAAAGTTAATCGGCAAATATAAAAACTGGCATAATAAATAAATTTGCCAATTTTGTATATCAAATAAGTGATAGAGAAATGAAAATAAGGTATTTTATATAATAATCTGTATTAAGTTTTAAACCTGTAAATATAATTTACATTAACACAATAGTTCTGACTGGTTTAAAACAAAATAGCAGTTTTCTTGTGTACAGTAAAATTTACATTCTAAGAGGCTTATACCAAATATTTGAGCAGTGATTCAGAGAAATGAGATAGATAGCAATTGGGAGGATTGAGGTAAGTCAAAGTCTGAGTTAACTGAGTGGCTAAATGTTAATCATTCTATTGTAAACTATTTTTGGAGTTGTTTTCAAATGAGTCAAAGCCTCTCCAGAAGAATTTGAGGGCTGTATTGACAAGAAAGGATCATAACTTGCTCTTAAAGGCAAGATGTCAATGTAGAAGCTATTGTTGAGCTTTGTTACATCCACTCCCCCAGCAAACAGTGTTTAGAAAGCTTCTTCAAGTTACCTTTACACGAGTCAACTAGTCATTTGTGTCTTTTCTGTATCCTTCCAAAACAAAAAGCCAATAAGTTTGGTATCAAGACTATTGTGATTGGTCGAGATAATGTTTCCTTCGTTTTGGGAAGGATTTTAATAGATATCAGGCATCATTACTAGAACCCGAATTCCTGCATTTATCTATTTTTTGTAGCAAATTGGTAGCAAATTTTTTGTAAATTTGCTAAATTTACAAATTTTTTACAAATTTACAAATTTTTTGTAAATTTTTTGTAGCAAATTGGTAGCAAATTTTTTGTAAATTTGCTAAATTTACAAATTTTTTACAAATTTACAAATTTTTTGTAAATTTTTTGTAGCAAATTGGTAGCAAATTTTTTGTAGCAAATATTGCATCATGACTCGTTGCTGTCATGATGCAATATTAATAGACTACCAATCTTGCATTTGAATCAATATCTCAAAAGTAAAACTACTTTTTATGGATTGGCATTTCATCTGACATATCCTTCAAAATTTTATTTACAGCCGTATTTGCAGCTTGTTGAGTTTGTATTGCTGTCTGGAATAATTGCGAGCTTTATTGAGAGTATTTTATTGTTAAATTTGTGTGTGCCACTTGGATATAATTTGCATTAATGCAATACATTCTAATGCATTTAACATGTAAATTCTATTAAAATTTATTAAAGGATTATGCATTTCTTGTTTAGTAACTTGAGCATTGATGTACTGTACATTGAAGTTTTATTACATCCAAGTTTCATTTCAATAATGATAAATATCATTTTGTTAAGAACATCCAAAGACAAATTTGAAAGTTGTCAAGATTGTGTAATCTGATTTTATTGGTTGTGTAAATTTCAGAATAGTTTGTCCTTAGCGAGTCTCAGTCTTTTGTTTCCCAGGCATCAACACAGTATGAAGTCTTGCAAAATATGTTTAAGAAGATGGAAAAATTATACGAGGAACTGGCAGAATTCTTTGTGTTCGATACTAAGAAGTATTCACTGGATGATTTCTTTGGCGACATCAAAACTTTCAAAGATACTTTTCAGGTAATATAATTTGGTTGGACATACAATCTCTACGAAACTACTGGTATAAATCAATATAATTAACCTCAACTAGACGTAAATACCAATAAACAGAATAAAACATTTAAAACAGAATAAAACATTTGTTTTTGCTTTATTTCTTTTAATTTTATTGGTTTATTGGTATTTACATCTAGTTGAGGTTAATTACACTTTATTATACATTTTTCTATACTTGTTTTAATATTATTTTGTCTAAACAATTTTGAAATCATTTTATCAGAATTAACTTTTATAATAGATCTTTGAATGTATATTCTTCAATCTGATTTATTCAAGGTATTGTAATAAAGTACAATAGAGTGTCGTTTATTCAAAAGCCAATCAACTGAAAGCGTTCTAGTTGGACTGTGTCGTGCTGAATCGAATGTTTTAGATTAACTTCTAAAGTTTTTTTTTTTTTTGTTTTTATATTTTTCAATATATTTATTTTGTTTGTATAAAATAAAGAAATAATTTTTAACAATACAATAGCCACGATTATTATTTAAAAAAATTTACGTTAAGCTTGCGAAAATTGACAAAAATGCAACACGAAATGACAAGCAATGGAGAAAAATTTTGGTACATAATCGGTTATCCGAAAAATAAGTTATCCAGTCACCCCATATTAAACAACCCAGTCCCCAATTGATTTGGATAAACGACACTCTACTGTACACTTATATATACTGTAAGCAAATAAAACTGAAGTAGAACATAAAGTTTAAAGCAATACAGTATCTTCCGAAATGAATGCTACCATTTTAAATTACTGTAATTATGTTAATTATTATATTAGAAATATGCAACATATACAAATCAATAGAGTAACCATTTGAGTTTCTTCCGTCTGCACTCAAATATCTTGTCATTTACTTACTACCTCTAGTAAGTACCATGAATAAAAATGGTGACTCCACAACAGATGAGGTGTTTTGTGTTCTGCATTTCACAAAGTTCAATGAATCATTTGTCATTGTGCAATATGAGTAATCTACAGGAGCCATAGAATTATGGCTGCTGTGAGGAATGACAATGGATATACATAGCAAGCATAGGAAGAATTTGAGTATCAGTCAGATGTGTGCCGTTTGACACGAGGTACACATATTGAGAAATTATAATGTCAGATGTAAAAATTGAAAAGTTTTCCCATGTTTTAATGTACATCACAACATTCTTGGATAATAATTAACATAATTACAAATAATTTAAGATGGTAGAATTCTTTTTGGAAGACCCTGTATTACGAAAACATGCGTTCAATGCTATATCCTTATCTGATACATTGGGCATCAAAATTAGTTACACAACAAACAAAAGATATAGATTTGGTTTAGCATAAAAAAAATTTTCATTCTTTTTAACTTTGTTTATCATACAGTGTTGATTTCTAAAGAAAAATTAGTAAAAATACAATTTAAAGCACTAGTTATTCTGAAAAATGCATTTTACTTGGGTATTTTGATTAACTATGAACACAACTTTGTGTACATGTATACGGGGCAAACCATTTAAGTCGAGACACCGGAATAACCCTGAAACAAAACATCCAAGACAAAAATGTCATAAACAACAGTTATTTGATTGTAAAGGAGAAGGAAACTGCATTATTGATTTATTATCTTAGAGGTTAGTTAAAGGTCATTGGTTTTCTTTCCCCTTTACAACTGAACAACCGTTGTTTACATTTTTGTCTGGGGTGTTTTGTTTCTGGGATATTCCAGTGTCTCAACGGTTCATTCTGTATACAATACAGTGTATGCATGTCATATTGTCCTGATTAGGAAGAGGTGAAGTGAACTTATTATTTCTTTGGTTAAATTCTGTCTTAATATATACCCTCTCCTCTGTTATAGTATTGCATTTTTGTTATAAAGAAATCAGTATTTTAGTATATAGTAAACAGCACATTTTAATAAAGTTTATTATTTACATGCTGGTTTCTGTCTTAACCTCTTCTACAATTCTTTGCACTAACTTAAATGAGTTGTGGAGTTATGTATAACCTTGTGATGACAGAATCTAAATTTGTTGTAATTTTTTCGTAAAAAAAGGAAACAAAATTAGCAGTATTACAAATTGGTAAAAACTAGTTTTTTAGTTTTTACCAATTTGTATTACTGCTAAATTTGATACAAAATTGAATAAATACTCCACCAGACGAATGTCAAACAGCTGCACCTAACACCTGCGAGTGTGCAGCGACAATCCCACTCGTGGGTTTTGTTGCCGCATTTGCTTAAACAGTAATATATTTTTGCAGTTATAGAGTATATTATGTGTATTTTTTTTTTTAAACTCTAAATTAAATAATAAAGATGTAGGAGAATTTAAAATATTTCAAGTTAAAATTAATAAATAGAACAGACCATCTTCAATATTAACATAAATCTTTTATAACTGTGTAAGTATGCTGATTAGAGGGGGGAATTTACTCCCTTGTCAGGATTGCTCTAGGGCCCTTGTGTATGTGCATGGTGGTTCTGTAGAAAATGAAAGACAAGTGTTCTCACATAAAACTATTTATTTGGTTAAAGGTCATGCTTACATCCAAAAATTTGAGTCCAAATAATAGTATGGCGCCTTGGAGTCGGTTTCAGTTTGGGTTCTGTTGATTGATGCTTGAATGGGCAGCCCCGGGGTAGCAGTGAGATAGTCAGGAGTTTGAATTTGTTGTTTTGAGCAATGGAAGTTGTTGTGGGAGGAGGCAACGATGTTTTTCAGTGTTCGCACAAAGTCGAAGATGATGACACCTAAGATGACCAAGAGGGTTCTTCCACACATAGGGCTTTTTATACCTTTTTCCCCCCCCCCAGTATCTACTTTTCATTGATCAGACATCCCCTTCCTTGTTTCCCTATTGGTCTCTCATCTCCAGGTTGAATTCGAGACCAGTTTGGGTCATATGAAAGGTCTGCCCAGGATGGTTTATCCAACACTATCCATTTGACTCCATACATGACTTACTGATGACTAAGATACTTGTGCTCATATTGCATCTCATTGCTTACTTTTCCATGTTGCATTTTAAGCTTTAAACAATTTCCTTTTTCTTTTTTTTTCTTCAATCTTTGATTCCTCTCCTTTTCTCTATTTTATATGAGCGCAATGTCAAAGTCTGATGTCTCTGGTTCGACACTTATGTAACCTGTTTTTTCATTGTTTGTTAATTAATTAAATTATACCTTTCTTTTAAATACAAACTATTTCTGGGGCCTCACACCTGCAAACTTTGTTGTTTTGTATAGATAACTGTCAATTTTTTTTTAAATTTTGCTGAAAGGACTTTATGAGACAAAAATATCTTCATTTTTTAAATTGTTGGAGTTCTCTTTAATATTCTAATCTTGAAATCACTCAAAAAATTACTTTATTGGAGTTGAAGTACAGTACATAGTAGTAAAAATTGGTTTCTGATACTTTTAGGCCTCTTAAGTATGTCAAAATGACTTGCATTGTCACTTTGTATTGATAGAGAACACAATTTAGAAATAATTGAATGGCAAATAAATACAAAAGTTTTTATTTATAGTTTGGAAGCCTGACATTTTAGGTTAATTCTAAAGCAACATCAGAGAAGAAAAAAGACCTTCCCTTTTCTCCCAGATGTCATCTGTTTTGTCTGCCAGTGCCATCTCTACGTCGAAGATTGTTGCAGCTATTAATGAAGTGTATTTATTACTAAACAAACTTTCTAATTTGCCACATATTGATAATGGAGAGTGGTCAGGTTTAGATTGGACCTCCTTTCTTTAAGTAGCTCCTAACTTTGACTGTATTCTGATTTTTAAATATTTTTATGAGCTGCTTTTTTCTGACAGTATTTCTGGGGGTCCTCACTTTCCACTTGTAATATGTCTTGTCTTATCCCTCCAAATTATAAGTTGTCTAGCTCAAGGAGCTAGACAACTTATAACTTGTAATTACTTGCCAATATTGATTCTTTAAATGGGTCAAGCTTGCAAAATATGTGTAGTTGGCCGCTCCTGATTGTATAATGGATGCAGTTAGCTATCTGGAAGCTCTTAATGTAAACAGTGTGTTGTAAATCATTACCAAAATATTTTATTTCCAACTGTTTTCCTTACTGAAAAAGTAGAAATAATTTTGTAACCTTTTAAAAATGAGTGTATGTAAACTTATTTATCTTTGTTGCACTTTACCTTGACAGCTATAAGTACATTGGGTAGTGTTTCAGAGCATGTATTGACCAAATACCTGTAGAAACCAGTTTTGGTTTAATTTTTCGTACTGACCTACATATGAACCACCCAAATGAATACAAATAAAGTTCATTATGATTTCTGTTGATGGTTCTATTTAATGGGTTTCTGGGGATAAATAATTCTTATTAATCAGTTTATTACTTAATTACTCTTCAATTATTAAAATCTGGAAATGGAGTAATTGAATGTAAATAAATCTTGTCAATCAATTTTAGGAAGCCTACAAAGACAATGTGAAGATGCGTGAGGCCGAAGAAAAGATAAGACGGGCGAAAGAGGCAAAGGAGAAGGCCGAAAAGGAGAAGCAGGAAAGGCTGGCCAAGAAAAAGCAACTGGTCGACATCAGTTCGGGTATTGTTATCTCTTCAGTAGTTTTACTTTCAAATATGATGTGCCTCTTTAAGAGATGGGCTTAATAAATTTAATTGTAATTTTAGGAGAAGATCAAGAAGGTGTCATGGATAGTCTGTTGGAAGCTCTGAAGACGGGCTCTGCGTTTTCGCACAAGCCGAGGAAAAAGGCACCGCGTGCTGCGGGAGGTAAATAGTCTAAGAATGTGTAGTTGCATTTAAAGCATAGTGCTTGTGCATGTAAAATTATCTTAAAAATCTGTTTTTGTTCTTTCAGATTCTGATTAATTGTACAGTTATCTACAGTAGTGTCTTTAGCTTGCTTTCTCCTTCTGGTGGCTGTTTTTCTGCTTTTATTTCATTGCTTTCAATTCCGTTCCACACTTCATTTGCTTTATCTGATCAAAGTGTTATTCCAATTTGCATATTTTTATTTTTTCCATTTCTTTGCAATGGGACAATGCAGTTAAAATGAAATCTGGCATTGCAGTGTCTAGCCAGAATAGATGTTGACAAATCTTACACAGTAGAGGCGTTGGAAATACAAATATCTATGTCCTGGATGCAATGGGGTTTTCTTGTGCCACAGTTGGGATGGCTGATGATTAGGGATAGGGCTCAATATAACCACAAAAATTTGAGCCAATCCATACCCAAACCCAGTTTGCAGAGCTGCAGCCTTTATCACCTCTATGATGTATATTAAAAGCAATAACAATCACAAATTTGGATACATCAACTTTGTTTCGACTGCATTGTCCCATGGACTAAGTAGCATTATATAATATAAGTAATGTTACAGTTATTGTATTTTGTAATTATTACAATTTTAAAGTATTTTCTACACTGTATTTCTCAGCGGAACGAAGAGCCCAGCTGTCACGGAGCCGATCGAGGAGCAACATTCTTGCCAGGCACAGCAGTAGAGAAAACGTTCACGTCAACCTTGATGGAAGGGAAAGATAGATATTGCTTGATTAGGTAAAATCTGTAATTAATTGTAGAGTGAGAACCGGAAGCCAATTTCTCACTTTAGCAAGCACCATTCCTTACGAAAAGTTTTGTAAACAAACAACACTTTTCGGCATTTCTGTGATTTACAAAGTATAGTTTTTATATTTCTGGAATTAGATATATATATATAATGACACATATATATATTACGAAAGAACTATTTCCAGATCCATCATCGATGAGAATGTTTTAGTTCTCTAAAAAATTGAATCAACACGTCATTACTTCTAAATGTAAGCAACTTCCCGTAACCATTGTAACATCCGCATACAAATGTCAGATTGCATATTTAATATGTCAAAATTTCTGCGTGATAATTTGACTGCTGGTCAGTTGCACACGAGCATCTTCCTGGTTGCGAGGAAGAGTGGCTGCAAACGTGATGATGTATCGAGGAGTCGCCAACGTGCGACTATCAAGAGACCGACTGTCAGAGACAGTGAAGTTGTAAATATTAGGTTCAATATAATATTTTTGTAACGATCTCTAGATTTCTTATATATAATTAATATGCTTATTTTGTTTTAATATTATTATGCCAGACAATTATGTGCCAAGTTCATTAATGCAGTCACATCTCATTGTAAATAGTTGTATAATATATTTTGAAATATAATCTATAGATATATAAAGGCACCATATCAAAATTATATATTTTTGAAGGAAAAAAATCCATTCCATCCATTCATTATAATGTTCCAAATAACAAGACTGCCATCGTTCTATGCGAAGCAGGATCGACTTAAGAATTCTAAGAGACTGCAAACGTATTCGTCTTTGCAATGCGGAATCTATTTACGAGCTGCCATTTCCTCTGTACATTAAACTATGTAGTTTATTCTGTTGTGGGCATCATGCGGCAATAATTGCTCTTACAGAAAATTTTATATCCATGTAAAGTATTTTATACAAAGTTCTCAAAGCATCAAAGTTACTTATGTAATTAATTACATTAAATGCAATATTTTGCTACCGACAAATCTTTATCGATGTTAAGCGATCGCGTCCGTCTAAAGAAATTGTATCCGAATAGTTTATTTCGAAGGGCGACTTGACAATGCTACACGCGGTTAATTCGTTGCTTGTCGGAAAGATTTGTGCAGAAGTGTTAAGAAATCTAAATAAAATCTGAGTATATTGTAGTCTTCTGCTTTATTGTTTGGTAAGTTACATTATATGTAATAAATATTTAATTAAGAAAGATGTTTTGATGAGGTTATGATCATCATCAACATGGCAAGCAGAGGGTTCCGGGTTCAACCTTTTCTTGTTTAGGGTTTTTCAATCTTTTTTTTAAGTTTGCACATTAATACGGCAAATTAATCAGGACTGACTTTACCATGTGTGACACACTATACCCAATAATTTATTGAGTATTGGAGAACCTTGTGACATTTTGGGACATTGCAAAAACCGGGACAAAAACCTCCACTCCCATTGTTCAAATTGGATCTCAAGTTGGCTTCCGTAAGCATTATATTTACATATAATGTAATATAAGTTATTAAATAATATATAGTAGGAAGTTAATATTTACATGACCTTATGGGATTTTTTAGACTAAGTATTCTTAACTTTCTGTTTATTTGCACACCTCTACAACATTCACAGGAGTCACATTCATTGATTTCATACGAATTTGCAAGAATGTAAATCTATACAACGAGGAAAGTTAGAAATTATGGCTTCAATACTACCAAACTGATTAAAATCTGGTAGTGCTCTGTTTTATGTCTTTTTTACAAGAGCTCTGTGGATGATTAATATGAATTTATTAACTGTTGTCGGAGTTGTTGTAATATGTTTTGCCACACAAGTGTTCTTTTAAAGGTCCAGTAGGACACAATTATCTTTTTGAATCTCTAAAAGAATATTTGGGTGGCTAACAATTTGAAGCGACAGAGAAATTTAGGAAAAAGACCACAGCAACCTAGCAGCATGCAGTCTTGTATGGCGTTTTTTTTTAAAATGACGGAACGTTGGAACAGAATGTTCATAGGAATTTTGTTGAAAAATAAATTTTTGGTAAATATGAGTGTAAACTAATTACTAAAAAAACATTAAGAAAAGTTCTGATCTCCCTCTAGTATAAAATACTAGGTTTTTGTTTTCCATTTCTTTTTGGACGTGAACATACAGTTAAATAACTGAATATCAAAGAATCAAATCCCAACTTGAACATGCTGAAAGGCTGTTCATGGCTGTTTGGCACATATCTGAGAATAAGATCTTAATTGTGTTCAGTGTTAACTTTGCTTTGCCCGTAATACATTATACTATTTTCTCTTTAATGCACTCCTTTCCTCTGCATTAAAACTGCTACAGGAGGAATAATTGACCGGGTATTGTGTGCTAGTGTCCGAATTCTCACTATATAATGTGAACTTACATCATCATCAATCAATAATCCAAGAGCTCGAATAAATTTGTCATTATGAGTGTCAGAAGTCCACAAGATAAATGCAAAATTAATGTGTGTACCACAAGCAGGGAATTAACAAAAATATGGGTTTTATCCTCTTATCTCATCTTTGGTGTTATAAGTGGTATAAACAGAAAATCATGGTCCAGCCAAGTAATTTTGTTTCCTCATCATCCGTACAAGAAAGGCATCGGTTCCCAATGGGTACAAAGCCAAAGATTATTGATGATAAATTGCATCTGAATTCTTATGTACAAAGTAATTTTTTCTTGCTGAGGAATTAGGACGGAAACTCATCGGATTGCAAATGAGACGTGAACAACCATAGGTAACAACCTGACGCGCTCTTAGACAGATGCAATGCACAGAGTGGACGCTGCAACAGTAATTTCCTGCCCAAAATTATCAAGAATCAACAGTGGTAATCATGGAATAAAATATTTATTGAACTTTTTAGTGAATTAACGAACACGACTTAATGAGGCAATGACTTTTAAATAGCATTAGTTTGGCATCTCTGCTTATTCGAACATTGGGCAGTTGAAATGTCCGATTACGATATTTACAAAAGTTCCTCTCTGCGTTAAGAATCGAGTCTTGAATATGCAAATTTCACCCTCGTAAGGAGAATTTCCGCCATTTTTCCGTGGCAGGGATCAAAGCGCGATGTCACCGATGCTGTGATCCGGGCTTGAATCTTCATACAGCATCATGCTGCCTGGTCGTTCCAGGTATTGAAAAGGGCGTTCGTTAATTTTCTCCAGAACGTAATCGTCGATCAGCGTGGGCCCGTTCATTTCTTCCAGCGATCTGGACCTTCGGCCGATTCCTAACTTCTTGAATTTGGGCCTCTCCAGGCTCTGCGTGGAGAACGTCATGGGCGACGTCACACAGCGATCCTTTCCTGGTTCCAACGTCAGCGAATCCCTGCGGCTGACTCCTATGTCGGATTGCGTGTGATGTGACCGTCCCACGTATTCGTTGAAAGAGGAGGCATCGAATTCGCACTTGTCCGACCTCCAATAGGGATGCTGCGAAGGGGTGGTCCTCTGATCCGGACCAATCCCGCAGTTTCTATTGTAGTATTGCGTTTTGCTAGTGGAAGCGGAGGAGGGACCGCGCATCAGTTTACCCGATCCGTGCCCCGAACTCAGAAAGAAATTACCCGATTGGCTTCTGGATGGCCCGTACGAAAATGCTGTGTTGATGTGCCCGTTGGACATATCCCCGTTTTCTTTGCGGCTGGTCAGGTTCATCTCCGAAAGTGCCGAACCCTGAAATTGAGGAGGGATTTGGTTAGAAGGAGCCTCGACTGGCAGATTTTATGGTTCTTATAAAATATACGTCGTTACCACGTGCAGATTTTCTAGTCTCCTCATCACCGTCTTCTCCTCCTTCCATCTGCGATAGAGTTGCAACACGCAAACGATGCACAAAACCTAGAAAAAAATGGCGTAAAATCGAATATGTTGCATCTACCTAAGATCTGGCTCTCGTTTTAACGAATAAAGTGTTGCGGTATGTCCCTTATCTGTTCTAACTGTCATTTCCGCACTCCCGAATGATACAGCGCTGCCAAACAATTAAAACGAATATCCGTGAATCGAGTTAGCGTTTTGTAGTGCTTGGGCCCTATACAATAAAATAAGAGGCCTCTCTCATCGTCTTAAAAAATACGAAGCCCTAAACTGCAGCTTATTTAGCTTACGTGTGTCCGGCCTAACCCGGACGAGAGGGAGTACAGAAATCCTAGTACCTGCATATAACGGACACGTCATACATTAGAGAATGAAATTCTGTTATTTCACTTAATATAAAGGGCGTAATTTATGCCTTTACGATGGGAGGAAGGGCGGAAGGCCGTAACCTCCAGAGAGCAAGAACTTGTAACGAAGGACCTTGATGCCAACAAACATTTCCTAGCGGAAATAATATAGACAGAAATGTGACGTCGAGATCGGATTTTGATCTCGATCTGCCGATTTTTTTACGTTTCGCTCGAGCGATTCGAATTAAGTTCAACCCAGTTTCTTTCCCTTTCGAAATTTCATTCGGTATTCAATTCCGTGCATAAGAATGTAACGTTAAATTGCGCGTTTATTAGATAGTCGGATCAAAATTAATATCGTGAGGGGCCCCAGAATTCAAATAGTTTAGTTTTAACTGCGCCAATCGATCAGTGTGATCAGTTCTTACACATTTAACACGGGTATGCGCGCTCCATCTTTATGGATATAGTATGTACGCGCATGGATCGATCCTTACGGAGCCGTACCGAGTATGCATCGATCGATCCTCCTATCGTACCGGTTGATGCATACTTCAATAAATCAGAATCGAGTTAGAACGGTATCGATCAGATCGATCGATGCCACCCTGGTTTTATTTATCAGGCGAGGAATTCGAAACGAGATCCGCATTTAAATCTATCCAAACAATACGATTCGTCGAAAACAACAGATCAAATATCGACTTCCGCATAGGAATGGCGTTAAGTAAACAAAATTTCGTAAAAACGCTAAACAAAACACGTAACGAGTACCCCGATATCACGTTCTATTAAATCCCGCATAATACGCCGAGGCTTATTAGAACGTGAAACCGAAAAAAGGTCTAACAGCTCGCTTAATTAGTTATCTGGACGGGAGGAAAATACGTAATACTCACGTTTAAAAACGCTCTGCAGACGTAGAACGTTAATTCGAGAAGACCGTTCTTCTGTTCTAGTGTCTGAAAAGAGGAAAGACAACGGTGAGAAGAGAGAAGGCGGAAGGTAAAGAAGACGACCAAGGATATTACCCAGTGATAGACGCTCATGTAAACAACCAAGCCGCATTCGGGTAGGAAAAACAATGCCATGACAAACAACCATCCTAAGACGTATCTGGGTTTCTTCTGTAAAAACAATCGTGTGAAAAGTAAATACAGTAATAATAAACGGGTAAACGCTCTAACCGTATTATCTATTGATTTATTCACTTCTCATATTTATTTTATATTTATTCGTTCTTCTGTTTACCCATTTCGTCTTTATCCACTCCCGCGTTTACCCAGCTACGCTTACCCACTCCCGTGTGTATCCATTCCACGCTTACTCCCATGTATATCTATTTTGTGCTTACTTATTTCCACGTTTACCATTGCACGCTCACTCGCTCCTAATATTATCCATTCCGCCTTATCCACTGCCATGTTTATTATTGCGTGCTACTCATTCAATATTTAATCATTCCACGCTTACCCACGCTCTTCGTATTCAATCTCCACGAAACCCATTCTCGATTGATATAAACGAGCGGCCCACATTGGAAGGAGGAAAACAATACGAAAACAAAGCATTTGTGGCAAGAAGAAGATAAACGCGCTAACCGCATTATCAAATTTTTAATCGTCTCGTTAATTAGAATTAAAATCGTTCCGCCGTAACAAATGAAGGGGACGAACCGCTTCCTCCATTTTTCTTTTTGTTTGATTTATTTATTCTTTTTAATTGTTTCCTATCGGGAAAAATCGTCCGATCGAATGACCCAATTCGACAATTTAACACTGATCCGCGTTAATTACAATTACGCATCGTTCGCGTCTATAATTTATGCGCAATGCGGAGGATAAGCGAAGGTGTCCTTGAACTAAATACCAATAGACGGAAGACACCAGGGTGTGGGGAGGGGAGGGAAAGGCGTGTTCGTAATATAGAAACTTTCCAACTTACCAGAAACACTCCGACTAGTAGAAACAGCGATACCAGAAAGGTAAAAAAGTAACCGGCTGCCAGTACGTAAGCGGGTGCCGGAAGACTAACTGAAATTACATTTTAATTATGCAAATGACACACGAGACGTAAAGTCCTTCCGTTCTTCCACTTACCTTCTTGCTCTATGATCCACCATAGCTCCATAGCAAATGCGGCCATGTATATTACCTAAGGTTAAAAGAATAAATTTAGTGAAATTTATGTCGTGTCTTCGCGTCGCCCGCAAATTTGCACGCAATTTACATTTTTTACGCCAAAAACGGAAACTTTAACCGGGCGCGACGCGCGCGAACTCTACAATACGAACAATGGAACAAATTAAACACCGGCAAAAGAACGAGTTTAAAATGAAAAAATTCTATTATAAAAAGTGTAAAGAAGAAGATAGTTTACAATGCAATCTAATCGCACGTGGTCTGGTGTTTATCTGATTAGCGTTGCACGCACGACCGATCGTCACTCGTCGAAAGTTTAAACACAAAAAGAAATCTAGAACGAAAACATTAAAAAAAGACACTACATTACCCGACCAATCGTAAGGAGAAAGTTCAATCCGAGTACAAACGGAATGTGATTAAATAATCAGAGCGGACAGACAGACATACCGACAGTTGGCTCGGTTAAAGACGCCGAGACGCTTCTTTATCCGTTTTAGTTTTTATTTTTTCCCGTGTTGTAGAGGAGAAATCGAACGGAAAGGGGGTTTATAGTTACAAAAGTAGTGTATTTTATTACGTAGATAGCGCGTTTTGTGTAGACGGAACAATAAACAAACAATACTAGAAAACCAGTTCGACTTCTGCAAGCTCAACGAACTCGCCTTTCGGAAAACGTTAAAACGAAGGACACGTTCGTCTTTCTACACTTCTTCGGTTTGACGTCGACGTTTTCCCCTCTCGAAGGTTATTCGCGGGTGTCGAACGTCTCTCTTTTATAAACGTTTCCCCGCTTCTGATAATTGCTTCCCTCTCTCGTTAACGATAAACGTTTAAATTTTCAAATCGAAAACGTTGTTACGCACACTACGAAAGTGTTTATTTCGTTTTTTTCTGTCTGACAAACGCTAAAAACGTTCGACGATTTCTCCCGACGGAACGTTGGCAGAAAAGCATTTTTCGTACGAGACGTGTCCTTTTGTGAAAACGTTTTTTTCGGAAATATTTAATATATTTTCTCCGTCAACGTTTATCAGAAAGTTCTCGCAAACGTTTGCAGTCGAAATTATGCCGATTATGTCCCACACAAAGGGCAAAATTTAATTATTTTCGATTTCGTTCCGGTGCGATTCTCGCGTAAACAATACTTCGTTGCAACGATCTGTAAATGATTTACGGAAGAGGGACAATTAAAATGACGCGAAACAATAAAATTGAAGTGTTATAAGTGTTATTTTTATCGAAATTTCCCTTCATAAACACTCCGAACGTGGAAAAAAATGGAAACGGCACTCAGAACTTAACAGATTTTTTCCTCATAGCCGGCAAAAGAAGTCAACCTTGACATCCAGACCCACTAATCTCCTCCCCAAAGAGGGAAATTTCTACAATACTGAATGCAATTTACTTGTCGAAACAAGAAGAAATTTTCCCTCTCGATTCGTTCGAATTTTTTTAAAGAAAGGAATAAAAATACGAATTTGCATAAACGTCTCGTCAAATTCACGCCTGACTTAGTAACTTAGTGCTTGACCGACTCGACAAATACCGGAAGACGATACGTGGCGATTCATCTTCACGTCTTCCTAGACAGAAGAGAAGCATATCGAGTGAGGGGAAAAAAGTATTTTCTTTCCTTTATTCTGTGACGTATTCGTGTATAAATCTGATAAACAAAAAAAGAAAATGTGATTGTTTTCTAGAGGGTAACAACCCCCGGAGTATCGCTTCCTACCTCTTAAGATCCTATTGTTTTACGATAATAGAACACGAGACGTAAAAATGTAGGTTTACAATACATTACAATGATGTGTAGCGTATAGGCCCGTATGCATAGTTTACGCTATACGTGTGACTGTAACACTGTGCAGTATAGTGTATTTTATATATTACACTACACCGGGACTGCGCACTAGTATATACTTTATCACGGTGTGTGTTTGTAAAGTGTACTACACTACACGCCGTCTTATCCACTGAAAACCTCAAACTGTGTAGTATGTTACGATGTTTAAAATAGTGTTCGGAATAAAGTACATCCTATAATATTCTACCCGTATACTATGAAGTACAGATTGTACGATACTGTACCGTGCAGTGTAGCGCAGATATACCCGCGAACAACAGCCACCGACGAAAACAACTAATATGGCCGCTGTTCGGAGGTTATTTCGTACGTATTTCGAGAAGAAACGTGCCTGAAATAACGTACACAACGAAGAATTGTCTACACAATTCATCAAAAATGGCGCGCCAAGTATGCGAAATTTGAAATTTTGCAGAGAAATTTAAAGAGCATCGAAAAATTAAATATATTCACTCATTCAAATAGTTTAAAAATAAAGAAAAATGGCTAAATTTATTCGATTTGCTCGATGAACTACGAAGATATTCATCGTCCAACCGTAGATTTACGCCAAGTCCAAGAAAATATACGCCGAGTAGTCGTTTGCCAAGGTGGAAAAAATGGCTTCCGAATCGCTAAAACGAGTATCTGGCGCATTTTTTTCAACCAATAAAAGGCTAAAATTCGAGAGAAAAGTCGGCATATTTTGCGCGTTTATGCTAATTTGTATCATAAATTCGGCACTCGGAGCGCGCGCTAGTGTCCTTACGCTCGCGACACGCTGGAAAAATACGTTGGCAACTTGGTCACGCCAGCGTTTTCGCAAGGATCCTATTAACAAACCTCATTGGCAACGGGTCGAACTTGACTTTTCGTCTAAAATTTTCCACCCCTACAACCCGTAACGGGTCGTATATCGTAACCCGTACCAGGTACCGCATGCGCAGTTTTATCGGCAGTGTTGGTCACACGCGTGGTGTTAAGATACCACCCGGCCAGAGGTTTAAATTCGAAGAAATTCGCCATTCGCTTTTGGGCAACGTAAAATTTAAAAAAAATCCCATTCGATGTGCAGAAAACTGAAGATTTTCTGCACATCGAATGGGATGGCGCGTAATCTATTAGCCTTATCTCGCATAAAAAGCACTCGAATTTTATCAGAAAGTTATTTACGACCTGACATTCGTGAATGGTTCTTATAGTAGATGGACGCGCGAGGACATTCACCTTCCAGGTATTTCGCTGGCTTACGTCATACGCAATCTGTCTAATATTTCATATTCTGCCGCCAGTTAACGTTTAAACCACGCTCTCCATTATTCTAAATACGAGTAAGGCGTTACGCGTTTCGAAGGGACGTTTAAGGGGGAAGTCAGTTTTAGACGGGGAAGGGCAAAAAAATCGAACGTTACGGATACAAAACGTTCGCTTCCCATTCGAACGGGTGACTCTCGCACGCTCCACTCTCCGGAACGAGTTTTTCGCAGGATGTCACGTGATCGGGAGCACACGCCGTGCTGGAAAATGTCGGCAATCCCTGGCATGTCAGGGTAACGACGTGTCGACTCTCGCGCCCAGCCGACCCCTAAACTTAACCCCCGTTTGGATAAATTACGGCTAAGTTTTCTAGCGTAACACCTAAAACTTACCGTGGTGTAGACGGACGTGACGATCCCTCCGGCAGTGAGACCGCAACATTCTGCCAGTTTGTTCGAGTTAGTGGGCATGATGTAGGGCGCGCGAATGTTTCGAATGTCATTTCAATCGAGTGTCGAACTTCATCGATCTTCCATTAACGTTATTTCTCTCATTTTCTGGTCTTTTTAATCCTGCCAGGGTCGCGCGCTACCCCTCTCGATCTCGACGCCACTCGTCGGCTTCCCACCTGTTTCGCTTCTTAACTGTAGCGTGTGTGTGTGTGTGTGTGTGTCGTTCATTCGAGCATGCGCTCTATCGTCCCACTTCGCCTTCCCCCCTGATTTGACGATTTGTTTTCGAGGTAGAGCGACTTTTTTGTCGTTATACCCAGTCACCTGTATACGGCGCTGGCCGTCTTTTCGTCCCTAAATCCGCAATCTGTGGGGTGTTTATAACGCGCGGACCACCCGAAGGATTCTATATAAGGCATTCAAATGGAGGGGGAAATTCTGGCATGGCCCAATCGACTTCTATAATAATATCGCGAGTTATAAAAAATCGTCGCTGGCGATAAGAGCGTCGCGATGCACGAATGGAGTCACGCTCCTAGCACATCTTTCACGCGTTTAAATGGGGTGTTATCTACCGAAAGTCGTACGTGACCCGCGCGCCAGGTCACGATCGGAATTTTTTTTTCGAAATTTACCTAAAATTCTGCGATTTTAAGCGTAATCGCGGGCGTTAAGACTGGGAGGCCGGGCCGAATTAAGGCTTTAAATTAAGAATGCCGGAGTATAAATATGGGTTTCTTCCGTTTATAGAGGAGATAAATTTAGCGTGTGGGCCATTATTTAAGGAAGAATACGTGGGCAATTTCGTAGCTCGCCTGGTGACTCGGGAGGGAGGATAAAATATCCACCCGTGACGTTCTAAGCACCTCGAGCGGGCGACTCTTACCTATAAGTTAATCCGGATTAACTTATAAAAGGGAAGTGTTCTTCCCTCCCGGATAGAGGAAGAGGAGTTTGAAAGCGAAAGCCTCTAACGTATCGAATTCAAATCCACATTGGCACGTGCGTGTGGATAAATAGAAAGGAACGACGCGCGATGCGGAGACCATTCGCTTTCGTAAAACGATATTTAAAATATTTGGATAATTTTTCTCGGAAAAAGTAATAAAGTTTTATCTTTCGACCTTTGTCATACTAACGATAACGGGAAGGTCTACTAGATAATAACGAACCAAGACTGTCGCTCCTCGTTCGATATGGCGGCGAAAGCGCGGCCAACGAAACGTAAACTTCGTCTAAAAGACACCCCTTGTGATTTTCTAATGTTTAAAATACTACGCTTAATTGTAAAGTTATTCTACACTCGAGACGAAAAATTTTTCGTTTAATATACGATTAAATAACTTCGGGAATCGATGGACATTATATTAGCGCCGGCTATTCAAGATGGCGGCGGATGCGCGATAGATGAAACTTAATTCGAGTTTGTACTTTAGAATCGGAAAATTCTATATTTAATATAACTCGATCGAAGTTAAAATCGTGCATAAAATGACGTAAATATAATCACTTTCTGACGTTAACGCGGCAAATTATACGGGTAATAAGTTTCGTTTTTAATACTTTTATAGAAAGGTGAATACAATTTAACAGAAATAAATCTCCTCAGACAGAAACGTTATTTTAATTAACCTCGATTTCCTTGTCATGTATTAATAATTGAATTGTAGAGAGACAAACAACCGAACAAATGTAATTACTGTATTAAAAATTCGATCCGCTGGAGAGAAAGTTTCGTGAAAGGGGAAATTCTGTCGTTTCTACGGGGTTTTTCAATTGTTAATGGAGGTACAGTGCATATAAATGTCCAGTTTCCGAACATTACACATACGATTGAAAATAAATTTGTAAATACGTTTCCCAACGTGTGTAATTAGAATTCTGATTAGTCATTTTCAAAGCCACGGTATCGTTGGACGTTATTTACGTCAATGGAATCCATTTAGCCAGTCATCATTACCGACAAACATCATTAAAGACTCGTTTTTCTCTCATTAAAACACTTAAGTAAAACTTCTTACTCATCTTTAGTCCCAAAATGTTGTAAATTGTAATACTTATACTGTTATTATGCTTTAGAAAATATAATTATATAGAAATTATCATGCATATATATAATCGTGTCCCGAACAGTATAATAGAGTTCTACCAAATGAGCCGAGCCGAGCTTTGCCCAACTCTAATTTTGTTGCGCCCCGTGTTTTGTATTGTGTAATGTTTGTCTGTATGTGTTGTATTGTATAATATACACGCATTATACGATACAACACATATAATATGTATGTACAATGTTGTATTGTGTAATGTGTAGGCCTACCACGTTTGGAAACAGGCTACGCTGCCGGGGAGAGGAGAGGAAGAGGGTAACAAAATGGCGCCGCGACACTATATCGTATCTAAAATTAATTTAAAATATATATCGAAATAATTTTAAAAATTAAAATACCACGAATTAAATAAAAATAACAAATTTATTATAATTACATATTAATTAACGGCACATCGTGTATGAAATTGGGTGAAGAGAATGGATATTTCTTAGTTTTTATTACTGTATTGATCCGTTAACTCTTCTGTTCTATGGGCACGATACTTTTATTATGCCCATAGAACAGAGAAGGCCTTTCGTTAGTTCGGCCGAGTATGATGAAAGAAATAATAAAGAACGGACTCGACATATCTGGGTCAATCTAATCCCGAAAATCATTGTTCGTAAATGACTGAGGAGGCAAAGACGTTTGCCCGTCATTCTAAAGGTTTTGGGTTCGAGTTCACATAAGATCCCGAAACATCTTTCGCCAGTGATCGGGTCCCTTTTCTTACCATTTGTCCAACACCATGGCGGGGACGAGCAATCGAGTCGACAGCCTACCGCTCTGGAGGAACCGGTATCTACGGGTGGAAAAGTCCGCAGGAATTTTTCGGGGGTCGTCCGTCCGGATACGTCCCGCCCCTTCCCTCGCCAACCGGCCGCCCCATTGCGGGCCCGGCCGAACCCACGATGGGCTCGCTTAGTGCCCGTAGAATGGAGAGTTTAAAAACAATTTAAAAAAAACCCTATTGCGGGAAGTACCGAACTCTTTTTTCGAATGAAAATTTATAAGTTGTGAAAGTGCGCGTTAGTACACGCGATGATGTAACTGTAATCTCGAATGTTTTTCGAATTGTTGCTGGCATTCTAAGTTTTTCGTGACTACTTCGAATGCTCTTTCGGCAAATATTAATTTAAAATTGTGTAAACAAATTAGATGAATTCGTTTAAGGTAAGAAAATGGAGCAATTTATTTAAAATTCCGTAGTCTTGCCATCCGGTATGCAAATCGCATTTTATTTCAAAAGTAGAAAAAAAAATAACTGAAAATTAAAAATATTCACTAAAAATAATAATGTTTTTTCTTTGATTTACAGTCGACCCCCCTATAACACGGGTTCCTATAGTTCGGATTCCTATATCAGGGCAAAAAAATTCCGACGGTATCCGTACAAACATGGTAAAAAAAACTCCTATAATTCGGTAAAACGTCATCGGGCAGCCGAACTACTTTCCGCCGTCCAGCGCCACGCTACGGAGAGTTTAGGCGAGTAAGTTGAGTTTAACATCGTCTGTACAGTATGTAAATTAGGTACTGTAATTTTATACATTTCGTGTGAAAGAAACATTTCTTATTCAACGGCCATTAATTAAAATTATTTCTATTAATGATGTCTCCAAAGTTCAACGAATTTCTCGCAGAAAAATAACTTATCAGAAATCGCGGCCGCCGTTTGGTGCGCCGCTCCGCGACGAAAACAAGCTTAAGCAATGGCGACGTCGAACGGTGCACACTCGGTAAGTAATCCTACAATTTTTTGTTTATAGCATAGTTTATACGGATTATTCCCCAAAAATATACGTGTTTTGGAAATGTTGAGTCGAATTAGTCTAGGAATCGATTAATTTTATGGAAGAAAACCTTTCAAACAGCCGTAGTCCGTAAAGTGCATACGTGCCGGGTCGTGATTGGCAAGGACTCGTACAAAATGGATTCATAAAGAACGGAACGTATCTACCGTGTTATAGGAGGTCGACTGTAATTTACTTTATCAAATAATTAATCCAGATTGGAAGTGTCGCGAGAATGCAAAGCGGATTCGAATCCGGATCCCTCCTAACTAAAGCAATCAATTTTATGTTTTAGAAATGAATTTTTATGCGTCTATTTTATTTAAATTATGCGTGTTTGTACTACTTCAAGTGATTTCAGAGCTAAATTTACAATGACATTGGCAATGTACTTATTGACAATCGTTGTAACGAAGAGAATAACATCGGTTTTTAATGCCGAAACGAGCGTGTTCTGAAGACGGTTAAGGCGACGACCTATCGCTCCGGGGGATCCGGACGGATTAAAACCCCCAATTTTTCTGGACGTAGTCCGTCCGAATATGTCGAGTGTAGTCCTTCGCAATTCGGCTGTCCCGTTGTGGGCCCGGCCGAATTCACAATGGGTTGGCCAAAAAGGACAAACTAACGCCCGCAGAGAGGAAAGGGTTAAGTTGACAATTTGGTCAACACGATACAGCGATAGGCTCTTCTGGTTGAGAATTCTTGGATACCTTCGGCCGTAACTTCTTCCGCGCATTTATCGGTTAATGCTTGCCGAGCCGAGTCTCTATTTCCTACGGCATCCACGATGTCATATTTTTTCCAAAATTGCACCAAATAAACATAGATTTAAGGAAAGTACGGCGCTACGACGAATTGCTACTTTTTGCCGATTGGTTCGTGTTTGGGAATAATCGTATTATATATGAATCGATGAAATACCGCGTTAATTTGAATCGGTGTAAATTTTGAGCGCCTTTTAGGCATCGAGCAGACCGCGTTAACCGAGGCAGCGTTAAGCGGAGTCTTACTGTACATCTTACATTAAAATAATTATCGTCTACATAATTTTACATCAAGTAGTATTCGAGTTGTATTCCCATCTCAGTAAATCCTAGTCTTTTGTTCTTTTTATAGTTAGTTTGCTTTATTGTATAGAAAGTTGTTACGATTCGTTGCATGTATGATTATATACAATAGTTACAAGTAACCACGTATTCATTTCGGATAGGATCCGAATTCGAGTCCTATTTGGAGTAACACAATTCATCATTTCTGATGCCTATTACGTTGCAGGTTAAGCCTGTCTATTACGGGCTGTACATCTCGAATCTGGTGATATTTTGCCTCGACGATTCGATCATTAGCCTTTCAGTGACGAGTGAATAACGCCATTATTTAAACATTGGAAATTGGTCGTGGGCTTGCGCCTAAACAACCGCGCGGGAGCCCAGATAACTTTCTAGGCTTTCTTCACATATCGAACACTTAAATAGGGACCATAATTTTTCATAAAAGTCCCGAAGAATACTTGCAGAATAGAAGACAATTAAAAACTTAATTCAATTGCTGTAACCATTTCTCGCAACATTACGTCACTCGACATCTAAAGCCATGTCCACATCTATGTAACAACGTCGCGAACAAAGCATTGTTACATCAGTTTAGATGAGGAAAAAGACCCCGCATCACGACATCTAACGTTACGCGAAGGTTCGAGAAACGGTTTGCCACCGATCCATCGCTTGTCGGTTTTTCGACGAACCATCGAAACATCCTTTGTACGAAGCGCGCCGCGGAGTAACACGGGTGTGGACGCACCTAGTTACTTGTTGGCTGCAGCCGACTCTGTTCGCTAGACAAAGTTATTTGTTCAAATTGCGTGACGCGGTGTATGACACAAAACGACATTCGTCAAAATGATCGTGTCTCTCTTCGCAAAGATAATACGGATTGTGGTTCGTAATGACGCAGATGTAGACATATCTTGATATATTTGCAGATGCGGTAAAGGAATCAGCCTGCCGATTTGGGGACTCGGATTATTCGAATACGGGCGGAGGATTCAAAGAATTTTTCACCAGCGATCCGTTCTAGATATGTCAGATCAAACCCCTTACTATCCGGTCGCCCCTGGCGTGGGCCTACCGAACTCGCGATGGGTATGATTAAAAAGGTCCTCTTAGCGTCTATAGAGAAGACTTTTCCGTTACCGCAACCGTTGGTGGCCACGCTACAATACAAAAATTTGAATTTCCACAGGCGGCCCTCTAGTGGTTAAATCTCTCAATTCTCACAAATTATAATTCTATTAGCAAAACAAATACTTATTAAATTAACTCAAAAATCTTAAATTAACGTCTGTAATTAAAATGTAATTATTAATAAATTAAGAAACGGCATAAAAAAGGAATTAACATCGAACAGGAAATGCTTTTCCCCCCCGAGAAATCGTATAGGTTGCGTTGTTTACACAATCTTGTCAGAAAGAAAGTGTAGCCGAAATCTAGGGACTTATTTTCATGTTCGATCGTACGATATTTCCATCATCTATCAGGTAAACATTTGCAAAATCTCTTTTAAAGCAATTTTAAAGTAATCAATAACATCTTTAAAGTAAAAAAAGAAACTTTTATTAACTGACAAACGGCTGACGAGACGTTTGAACGACGTCTCTGGCAGCAACTAAAGAAATGCTTTCCTTATTTAAACTGTGTTTAAACCGATATAAATTTAATAAACCGTCGTCCATATTAAACGACAAACGAGGAAATGTAATTGACATTTATTCAATGTGTCAACGTGTTTAATGTCTTCCATTTTTTTTTTCTTGGTAAATTTGCTTTCTTCTCTTGCAACTTATTGATTTTTTTTTTAATTAATAATCCTCGACGCATCGTATTCTGTTCTTGTTCGAGATTTTGCTATTGATAACGTCCTAACCGATATTAAATTATCTCGTAAACTGCTTTAATGGGGTGTCTAATAGAAATGTTGGTAGAAGTTACTTTTAGGTAGTTAGCTGTATATTTAGTGTATGAATTTGGCATCCGTGCGGGTCCGAATGAGGATGCGGAGACTGCTTGGAACTTGTAAAATGCGAGAAATGCCTTCGTGCCGACTGTACCGTATTTTACGCTGCTATGTCTCGTAAAGGTCGCTTGTAGATCGTCGGTTCCTTTGACGTTTTTTACTCCGGCGGGCGTGGCGTGTGGCTCCGACGACATCCCGGGTGCTGCTGTCTCGGAGCTACGGTTTTGCCGCAAATTACCTAGAAGTAACTTCTGCCGTCGGTAAAAGATATTTTTAAAATTATCGTTTTGCTTCTCCGAAATAAAATGCGTATAACTGTACTGCGACGTCGGTTGCGGTAGTGGCGCGGTTCGGAAAATGTAAATTTTGAGTTGGTGTGCATTTTGGATACGTAAAGTACTCTGTCTGACGGCAATGTCGGTGTAGCTATTAGTTCGATAATAACTGCAATAATGAAGCAAGAGTGCGTGAATGTCACTCTTGCTTTTTTGTAGTTGATACGTATATAGGCAGCAATGATGGCATTTGGAAGCCTTTGTTTTGAACTGTGAATAAAGGATGATCCTCAATAGTGGCATTTTTTTGACTTGTCAAAAAAATGTTGTGTCAGTGTTGACAAAAAGATTTGTTTTCTTTTTAATGTTCTGTAACCTCAGTCCAATTAACTATAATTCTTGCTCTAAAGCTTTTTCAACAAACTTTACTTTTTGAAATTGACTCAACTCCTAAGATCTTTATAGAAACAAAAAAAAAAAAAAAAATCCATCAACTGTGGCACATCTCAAAAGGTGTGTCAAAAGTAGAGTAGTTGAAGGTGCGAGAAACATTTAAAACAACTTTTATGTAATGGTTTTTGAATTTGCCTTTTTACAGAAGGTGATAATGGACAATTGATATTAAATTTTTATTTTTAAAACACCTTTAAACTTTTTCTTATTTTGATTTTTTTTGATTTATTCTACTGTTACAGCCTATGAGCGATAGATTTTTATATGATGTCTTATAAGATTTTATTATTGTTAATATGCAAATTAATATTAAAATTATTTTGCAAACAGTTTAAACTCTAGACTTGTAAACAGTTTTATGAGACTCCACTAAAAGAGATAGGTAAAATAATATTAAAATACCTCGTAAAGAACTGCTTTAATTTCATCTCTAATAAAGATTTTGGAAGAATTACAATTTCATTTTGTTTTAATTATTCAATAAAGTTTGCATATATACTTTGTAAAGGTAATTTTTTTAAAAATATAAGCTACTTTAAAATAAAATTTATATAATTATAATGTGACATCTATTTTTGTTTAGAACTCTTATTAGATTTTACTACAAATAATATGTTAATTAATATTAAAGTTACCTTGCAAACAATTAAACTTTAATCTTGTTAGTAATTGTTTTATTAGTGTCTCCATCAAAGCAGATGTGCAAAAAATATTAAATTGTTTCACATGCAGCTAGATAATAAATAGAGCCTCTGATTAAATTTTATCTGAGCCTCTTTCGTTTTAAAAATTCTATCAAAATATACTTTGCTTCATAATATGCATTAATAAAGTATTGAAACGTCATTAAAGCAGTTGTTTAAAAGAAAATTTTAAAATTAATCAATATATTATCAACAATATAAAAACAGACAGTTCATAGTATGGTTATAAATTACTAACAACTACTTTAATGAATTAATTTTTTAAAATAGAGCCTCTGATAAAATTTATAAGTGGAGTTTGATTTTGTCCCAATTATTCGATAAAGCTTGAAAATAAAGTTTTCGGAGTGAATTTTTAAATTTGTGTTGTGTCACTTCATAAGAAAACTCATATAACATAACTAGGCAGGTGTTTTTGTAAGATTTTATTACAGTTAACATACTAATCAATATAAAAATTATCTTGATAAACTCCTGACTTGTTAACAGTTAATTTGTGTGTGGCTCCTTTAAATCATTGCTAAAATGATTTTAATATTGTTTGCATATTATCAATAATAATATCTTTCAAGATTAAAGATAAATTTTGTAATTATATCATATCACTTTTTCAAAATAAAAAAAATATATAACCATGCTTCAGTATCTGTTGCAGTAGTTCTTGATCTTTGAGGCTGCAGAACATCATTCATATATTTTTTTATTATGAAAAACATTAGCATCAATATATTAAAAAATCGGTAAACAATTCCATGTTTATTATTCTGGTAAAACAATAAAGCAGTAAATTTTATTGTATTGAATAAAATAGTAAACAAGGAATTGTCTAAAAATAAAGTAATATGTTGTTGTATGGTAGAATAAATTTCCAATAAAAACATATTTTTTTTTTGTTTGTATGACACTCGGGCAAAGTTTGCGGAACACGGGTTTGGAATCACCAGTGTATTCTGATTTATTTTGAAGAAAATATGTGATATGTCCTGATCCTACTCAAAAATACATGTAAAAGCAATGTTATATATATTTTATTTTGAAGAAATTGCACAATGTAATTTATAACCATACTGTGAACTGTCTGTTTTTATATAAACTTCTTGTATTGTTGATAATATATTGATTAATTTTAAAATTTTCTTTTAAACAACTGCTTTAATGAAGTTTCAATACTTTATTAATGCATATTACAAAGCAAAGTATATTTTAATAGAATATTTTTTTTAAATGAAAGTATCACTGTAACATATTTTGTTGCCATTAAAATCACTAATAAATTTATTTTTTAGTAATAAATTATGGAAAAATTTATTTATTTTAGCATTGTCTATGTCATAAATTCTTTAAAGCAGTTTTAATTTTAGAATTTTTACTATATATTTGCATACACTTATTCAAAAACAAGCAGCCAATTAAACTGGACAAATGACAATTGGAGAAATCCAAGACAGGCCCCTCTATAATCCGTTAATAAATATTCAATGAACAAAGTGCTCTCAACCATCTTAAATATCCATCTTTGGGTTCTAGAACATAACTGATTTAAAATATAAAAATTGTGGAAGATTGCCAAATATAAATACTGAATATTCTAATGTGTAATATGAATACAAATCTTTAAATTTGTTTTAAATTGTAAGAGGCATTAGTCATTTTGCATTAGTCATTTCAAGAGGCATAATCTCTCTCTGTGTTTTTATCTATAGAAATTGAATGTCATTAACTAAGTTTTATTATTATACTCAATTTTCATGTGTAAATAATTGTATGACATGTTTAAAATTTATGAAATTCATGTAAGAAAAAGTAATACTTATTTTTTACGTAGCAATGCATTAATTTACATAGCAAAGCACAGTCATCCTGTACTTTCTCTGTAGTGTCCTGCATAATTTTACTTGCAATAAATTATCATGAATATACCTTTAATGTTACTAATTTAGATCAAAATATCAATCCTTGTATAGACTTTAATACAATGCTGTAAAATATAAAGTAAAAATTCTCATACATTTGCTAATTGTCCAAAATTAAATACAGTAGTTAAAATAGAAGTATCATTCAGTTAAATATTAAGATCTAATATTTAATCATATAACTTTCTTTGAGTTATATATGCACATTTATATTAGGAATTTAAACTTAGTTAATATTTAATATTTTCAGTTGGATAACCCCTAAAAATTAAGTATTAATTCTATCTTTATATAATGTTGTGTCAAATACTTGTACGTACTCTCAGTTTATCAAGTAAATAAATTTAAATGAAGCAAAAATATTTTTACTCCATTTAAATAGTTACCAAAATGACCATTTGCATTCAGTTTAACAGTTAACTAGATATATTCTAGGAATACAAAACTGAGCTCAGCAGTATAGAAAACTAAAACTGTGCAAAAAAAGCAGTTTAAAAGTAATTTAAATCTAAAATAAAGTTTTTGTATAGATCAATGTAAATTGACAGCAATTGGAAACTCGATTGACAAATAGTGCATGACCGACATACAACTGGCAATAAGCCCATAGACTTTAGACGTGAACTTTGACCTCAAATATCTGAGTACGTAGATTGAATTTCAAAATTCCAGCTTCATTGTGACATTGGCCTTGCTGAGTTGTACATACATACAAAGAGTTGTGTTTAGCAATTGTGTGGGTTGTTTTAAACTTTGATCACAGACAAAACACTTTCTGACTTATGTAGAGCTCCACTCAGTTATGTTAAGATGGAGAAAAATGGAACAAATTCTGAATGAATAATTAATATAAAGAAAATAGCAACAATATGATACAAAAGCATTTCTTATATTACTTTTTTTTTTTTTTTTTTTTTTTGCATATAATCATTATCAGGATCTAAACTAGTTTAAAATGTAGAAATTGGAGAAAAGAAAACTGGTTATTTGAAACATTCTTTGTGAATAGTACCAGTTATTGGAGTCTTTTCAAGTAAATCCAGAAGTATCATGTTTTATGTAAAAATTTCAAGTTAAATTCAGTATATATCTAATGAAAGATTCAGTAGTATCGTAGATTTTCATTTAGGGATTTGTCTAAGCTAGTACTTTTGAAATTAGTGTCAGAAGATCTCTCAGGAGCCACCAAACATTTAAATATTTTTAAAATTTTAATTTGTTTTTAAATTGCAATGCTTTCAATTTATATTTTAAAAATTTCATTCTAATGAAAATCTGTTTCTTATTAATTAAAAGCATTAAAATATAAGACTGCATTATAAACTAATTATTAATTCAAAGGACCGTGAAAATTTTAAAATTATATTTAGGGAATCTTGGCTGCAAGAAGTTTGAGAAGTTTTGGGTTTTAAAATGTGACAGCATAAAGAGAGAATAGATTGGTTATGTTTCTTTGATACAAAAATATGATTGCAAGGCTGCAAAGAAGGATAATAAAGTGCAGAGGAGACCTTGGGTGGAACAGTTTTTACTTTTCAGTGACTATAAATGGAAAATCTTTATGCATAGGTGGTCTGTGTATATTAATATGTTATGTAACAAAAATTACTTCTTTACACAGTTAGAATAAATATTTAAAAACATTTTTTAAGTTTTATGAAAGTATGCAGTATATTAGTTTTCTTCACTATGGGAAAACTGACAGCATATGAGATACAGGACATAAGGGAAATTGGCATACAGATCTTGGACAAATCTTAAATTTTATTAATGAAATTTAACTCAAGAAACATGAATAAAGAGTTGAACACAAAGCAATACCACTTAAAATTCAAATGTTTAAAATTGATGGCTTCATCTGGAAATAATAATTGCAATAAATCTCATTAATTTTAAGTGAGGAACAGGTTTAAGCAAGGTTCTGTTGTTTTCATGTAAGATATTTAAACATATTTGTTTTCTGACTAGACCAGGTGTCACCAAACTACAGTCTACAGGTTGGATCTGGCCCGTGAGGTCAGTTTATCCTGCCCGCTGCCACATTGTGCCATGTGCTATGGAAATATCATAGGTTATAGATAAACTTACAATGTAGAAAAATTAAATTTAGTGTAAATAAAAATGCCAAAATTGGTCCAATCTAATTTCTGCATCTGACAGTAATATATATACTTTTTAGGAAAATTGGTGAAATAAAAAATTTGGCGACTTTTTACGACTTTGGATATCAGAGCACTTTGTGTAAATACCTGCAATGAAGTTTATAAGAAAAGCAATTACCAGCTTGTTTCAGTGATCATGTTTGTGTATTGGTAAATAAATATGTTGGTTGTCTTAATTTTTTGTATATTGTGTACTGTCTTGAATCAAATGGTTATATGGCTTGCTGTGAAAAAAGTTTGGTGACCCCTTTACTAGACAAACATCTTGCTAAATTCGTAAGAATTTTACTTCATATTCCTCTTATTCTTTAATCATATTCTCAATATACTTAACTTAGAAAAGGAGACTTTCCCTACAAACTCTTTGAGGATGTAATTTCCAACTATTGAAAGTACAAGATGCTGTTGAACATTACTTTCTTTTAGTTCATATCCTTCTTTCTAGCAGATATCTTTCTGACCTTTCTACAATTTTTACTTCATTTTTTCCATTAGTTCTTTTGCCAATTGAGCTTTTGCCTGGTATCAGTCAATATTCTACGATGGCCTTTTTTCTCCCATTATTAATTTTCTTGGTGCAGCCTTTGGATATGTCAAGACTAAAGCTAAATCGATTTGCTATTGGCATACTAGAACTGGACTCAAAGACTATTCTCTGGAATGTGATATGCCTCTGTTCTCTTGCCTAGAAATCTTTGTTGAACCAAGAGTGGAGCTTTGTGTTGTTTCAGTTTGACCAGTATCTTGTGTTCTACTACATCATCTAATGATGTTGCAAGTTTAGGATTTGAGCATTATGATATAAACACTCAAAAAATTTTTATTTCTGAATATATTTTGTTTGAAGAGATAAATTCCAATTGCTGAAAACAAAGAGAATGTTATGTATGGAGAATGCAGAAAGAAAATCATTCTGTACTAACTCTGCAACATTGTATATAGAAAGTCTCTGTCTAGGATGGTCCTAAAGCTTACAACACATATGGGATGCCCAAAAACTGTTTATGAAGAGAAATTTCAGGAAGAAATTATTAAAAATGGACAAATAATAACTTGTGAATTGCAACAAATCTTCATATGTCACTGATATGATGATTGTGTTCTGCATGCATTAAGTGGGGGGAAAAAAACTGAATCAAGTATAATTTTATCTGACAAAGATAGGCAGCTCTAAGGTTTTATTTTGATTTTAAATTGGTTACTTATTTTTATCATAGAAAAGTTTTCTCACAGATAACAAAATTAAAATAAAAATATTTGTTATTAACTGAAAAATTGTTTTAGTGGGTGATGATTGTTCAGTTGAGTACTAAGGTACCACTATATTTGATTAACAAGGTTTGATGTATGCTGTAGCATCGAGAAATTAATTAATTGTTTTAATCAAGGATACCTTTATATACACCATGCTGGGGTAAAGCAATATCTAAACGAGTGCAATAATGGGTGATTTTAGGCTGTGGGTGCCGAGTCATCCTCAGTTGGTGCCATGAATAACTAGTATGGTTATTTTTTCCAATCTGAAATCATGTCACTATACTTTTTGTTGTTTAAATACTATTAAGTGCAATTAATCGACCACTAGGCATCCTTTCATCCTTTTATTTTTTATTAAAAAGTCCTTTTATTTTTTAATATATTTAATATAATTAAAATATTTAATAATAAAAAATAGAAGGATGAAAGGATGCCTAATAGTCGATTAATTACACTTTATAGTGCTTAAACAAAAAAAAAAAATAGTATGGTTATATCAAAATTAAATATGTCTGGAAGCAAAAGATCAGACATAGATGCAGTTAGCATAACTGGCAATACAACCATATGGTTTGCGGCTCTTGTAGGTTCAAGTCTCACTTTGGACTGGTTATTTTCTTCCAGAATTTTCAAAATTATTTAATAAATATTAATTTAATTATAATTGTTAAATTTAAGAAGAGATGGCATGTAATGTCTACTTCTAGGCAAATTATTCAGTATTTAATTATTAATAGTAGCAGTAATATAGCCTGATTTAATCCAGCAATCGTTTGGCCTTAATATAATTGTGATGTCCAATGGCTGCAATTTGTGGCTTGTATGTGGGGGAAATGTTAAGAAAATTATTCCATTGTCTTTGCTGAGTTGAAGAGCTGTGGTAATGTGGTTCTCATGATTGTCAAAAATGATTAATACTCTGTTTTCTTTGGAGCACTTAGAATGCTTAATGAAGAGTTCTAGGAATTCAATGAAAAACTGCTGTCATCCAACAGCTTGGATTATTGGATTCTTGAGTTCCACTGTTTACCATGTATTTTCTCAGAAAGACCATAAAAGGTGGAATATGATTTCCAAAAGCGTTAACTGCACAGCAGTCAGTTATAGTTGACCCAGATTCTGCTGAGGTAGTCTTTCCAACATGCTTTCTCCCTTTCCGTGCATACAGATGAACAATAGAACACAGCGGTCTTATATTGTTTCTAAGACAAACTTTTCTCTCTTAAGCATCCCTTCTAAGTTGTAAAATGCTTCAATGTCTGTTTGATTAAAATTTGTAGCTTGTGAAAGATTGGTGGGTTCTTTAATCCTGATTAACAAATTGGTATTTTGAACCTTTGTAAATGCATTTAGTCAATCCATGCCAGCAATTTTGTTTTTATTTTCAAGTGGAAGACATTTTCTTCTTATTAGCAACTGCATATTTGTATGCTAGTAAACATGTTTCCCTGGATATCAGTCCATAATATAGGTAGGAAGAATGAATTAAATACAGTAGAGCATCGATTATTTGACCCCCCGATTAACCGTCACCTCGGTTAATCGACTGCGTTCTAGTCGGCAAATTCAAATGTCCACTAGTGATGTGGCGCTACAATATTTGGCTATGTCTTGGCTACTTTAATATTATTTTTGTTAAATTTTTGCGTGTTTTAGCTGGCAACACTGGCTCGACCATGAAAGGGAGGCCAGTATTTAAACGAGGCTTAATTTTCTAATTATGAATGGTTTGTTTCGTGAGCAATAAAATAATTTATAACGATACAATAGCGATGATTATTATTTTAAAAAAAAAATTGATAGGTTTAACATGGAGGAAAATTCAATGCGAAGTAGGTTAATAGCGATATACTAATATACTAATTACATGAGATATAATAATATACTACACTAATAATGGATTTTTTCATACTTTTAAGTTATCCGACTTTTCAATTATCCAACCAACCCCAGTCCCCAATTGAGTCGGATAATCGATGCTCTACTGTTTTCTTCAATTTTTGCTTTCCCTTCAACAGTGAAAAACCCTTGCATGCATAACATTATGAGAATAGTTAATGTTATCTTCATTACCGTTACTATTCTTACATTTTATGACATCTGTCTAGTGTTGACTTTGAAATATAAAATTGTTTAGCTGCCACTCAAACAGAACACCCTTCCTTGATCACAATTGCCTTTATCTTGTCAGAAGGAACTGCTGGCCTTTTTCTTTTATATGTAACTGTTTACATGTTGGAACTGTAAATAAAATATCTTGTATTATATTATTGTTAATAAGCTTATAAAAAATAAAATATGGAGAAAACAATTGGGGAGAAATGGGATGTTTCACTTTTCTTCAAGCCTTCTTGTCCCAGATTTTTCCACTTGCACATTAAATACTCCATTTGCAGTAAGCCTAGCAGTATGTACTGATTTGAAACTGCTAATAAAACTTTAAAATACTAGTAAATAAATGTAAAATAACTTACCTGAGTAAGATTCTTAGTGAGAAGTTATTCAGCTAAGTAGATTTTGAGCCAAAATCTACTTAACACATCAAAAATACAACTTTTTTTTATGGTTTGCAAATCAGAACAGTAAAACTAACAAATCTTTGCCATATTGAAAAACAGCCATAAAGAATAATCTGCATTGCCAAGCATCAGAATAATGCCACAGTTATTTTAAAAAATAGCAATGTTCCAATTCTCTCGGGTCTCCTCTACTTGCTTTCCCAGAAGAGAAAGTGAAATTTGTAAAAGTCATTGACAGTATATAAAGTTCACCAAATTTTTATAATTTTTACAAATTTTATTTAAAATAAATCTGATTTTTATTACCTAAATTCAGAAGTTTGTTTATATAGGAAATGTTACAGGAAAAGAGTCCAGTATGATGTTGAACTGGGGTCTTTTTCTATCTTTTGGTGACCCTGTTCAGTTCATGGAATGAGAGAGAGATCCTGTTAAATTACTGTTACAGTTTTTTTATTCACAAATACATACATATGTAACAATAACCTACATTTTTGAATAGAGAACAGGTATAGCAACAGAATTTTAAAAATATTTGCCAGTGTCCTGATTGCTTTGTATTGTCATGTAAAAAATTTTTTTGATATTTTATGCATAAAATTTATTTAATAAATATTAGATATTTTTTTGTAAATCATTATAATACAAAATCTGAATAAAGTTAATCAATTTTAATAGCCCAAAATGCTACTTAGAAACTACAATCTCTAAGTATGTACATAGACTTTAGTTATGGGGGCAGCAAAGTGAACATGCTGATGTCTACCTCATATTGAGTGTCTCTTGACACAAACTCGTTCTTTACGGCCATTCATTGAACAATTTTGTACCACATGAAATGCTCAAGATCTTTGTGCTGCTAATCTTATAACTTGACTATGTACAGTACCTGAGATAAAAACTATAAACTCTGGATTGCACATTTGGGATATTTATGTATGATATGAATCATCATATTCTATGCCTTATGTCATCTATTTGAAATCAGCTTTGCTAGTTCTTGATTTCCATTTGCTTCTGAATCTAGCTAATGCATCCATTGCTCCACATTTTTTTATAGCTGTCCTCTGTGTCTCTACCCATTCTTTCATCATGTGCCCTTTCTGCACTTACCCTCCACTTCTACTTATTATCATTCTCATTCTGTGGGCTCCATATCAATTATGAAAACAGTAAGACTCAAAAATCTGTAGCTACTGAGGGAAATAACATTTAATTTAATACAGATTTTAAATAAAAGTATAACTGAAAAGAAATTTTTGAAATTACTGAAACAGAAACATAACCAAACAATCACCTTAAATAGTCAGGCTATAACTCCACTAATTTAATGATTAATACTAAGTAATTTATTACTAGAGGTAGACGTTAGGCACCATTTCTTAACTAAATTAACAATTATAATTTTAATAATTTATTAAATAATTTAGAATCATCTGAAAGAAAAGAACTGATTTGAGGCATGGCTTGAACCTGCAACCTCTGCTTGCCACTTGTGCCACCCAAACCATGAACAATCCTTTGCTTTAGATGTATTTAATTAAATTTAGATATAAACTTACATGGTTAATTCTGTCTATTTAGATATAACCTTATGCAGTTAATCTGGAAGTGAAGGCTTGCTCGGTGGCCAGGTGGTGCAACTGGCAAATGCACTGCAAAGCAAGTAAGGTTGCAGGTTCAAGCCCTGCCCCAGATTAGTTCAACCCAAAAAACAAGTACCTGAATATAAACAAATAAAAATTTGATTTAACAATTAAAACAAAACTTTTTTCCTGAAAATATGGGCCAAAAAACTTGGGTGCACATTATATATGGCAAAATACAGTAGTCATGATGGAGAATGGATTATGTCCTGAAATGAGATCATAAATGAAACAAAGTATATATCAATGTTGAAAGAAGCTCCCAAACTTCATACAGATATACGGAACCTTTCATTTTCAGCATGATGATGCCTCTTGCCATAAGGCAAAATCAGCAACTGCCCAATTGGCAAACAAGGATACAAAATCTTGGGACCATGATTCAGAAACTGTCCACATGTAAATATTATTGAAAATGCCCAGAGTCTATTAAAGAGAAATGTGGCTGAGAAAAATCTAACTTCATATGAAAACTTAAAAGTGAGAATAATACAAATTCAGATTGCTGGGATTACACGAAAATATTGTGCAAACTGATGCATTTCATGCAAAATAGAATTCAGTAGATTCTTAAAAATAAGAGACTTTGTTTCAAGTACTGATTTCTCTTACCTCCTCTTATATGCTTTTAATTCAATTTATTTAGTGATTAACATTTGTTTAGATTGATAACAAGATTATTAAAACTTATTCAAATAAATGAAACAGTAAAGAAAAAACAGACTTAAACTTTTGTATATTAGATTTTAGATCTATTTTCCATTGAGTTTGTCAATCTTAGTATATTGTGCAACTTTGAATTTTTTTACTTCTGAAGGTTTATCTGAACTCTCATATTCTTTCGTAAATTATTCACATTTTCTTCTATATCATCTTTATCTAATTCACTTTCATTATCAGTCAGTGATTCAATAATTTCTTTTTCCAATATTTCTCTTATATACATTTCTTTTACTAGAACCATTTGTGTTTATTCTAAGTAAAGCAATATTGTAATCGTTAACTCTCAGCTAATCCAAAAAGCAACAGGCATACGCATTCTATTTGATATGCATATTATTATAATACTATTACCTGATGCAAAGTAACACACTCCAACTAGAAAAATAACATATAAAACAAAACTAGTTGCATAGTGATTAAAATGACTGCAAATAATTACAGGTAACCCCCGTATAACACGGGAGTTACATTCCAGAAAATTTCCGTGTTATGCAGGGGCGTGCCGTGACATTTGACTATAGGGAAGCTGTGTTTCTGTAAGAAGCCGACATCCAGGGGCAATCAGTCAATTGCGCGTCAGTGATGGTCTAGGGTCCATTCGTATCGTTTATTCGATAAGCCAGTAAAAACCGTAGACTTCTCTAAATGCATTTTTAATATCACAATTACATTCCGAATCGCTAGCCACGATATAAGGGCTACAATTAAAAATAAAATAATAAAAACTTACTCGGTGAAATAAAATATGTGGTGGATGTACCGGTACATACAAAATATTCTTCAATTATATGAATATACTTTTAAAGAAAATTATAATTAAATATAGCTTTGCAAAGAAACGTACATAAAAATATAAAATATTCTTTACTTTTTAAATCTTAAAACAATGCACTTAGTCAAGTAGCTCCCTACGAGTGGCTAATGAATGGAATCGAAGACGGTTGCAGAGCGTGCATGCACGCACTGCCAAATCCCCAGGGTGCCGATACCGGTCAATTCAAATACCTCTTTTGTCGCATCATTAGTATATCTGAAAGGACGCGACAGGGCTGTTGTAGATTTTAAACGTTTCTCACCATAGCTGTAAAAATCTAAATACTCGTATGTTAAACATAATAGTCATTTGTTTTCTAACTAATTCGTTTTAGGACCAGGTGTTGTCCACGGAAATTTCCAAAATTTACAACTTTTCGGTCACTCTCGTCGAACTGGAAAAATTTCTGTCTTTATTACATCTAATACAGTATTTCAAAGAAATCAGTCCCCACTGTACTCGGCTATAGATTGGGTCGGTTAAGCTTTTGTTTAAGTAATATTCCGGCTCTTTCATCGGGGTTTTGTTTATGTCCCCAATTCCCTAATCGCTTAATTATTTAACTAATTCTTAAGTAGAAATAAGTCAAAACCAGTTATTTTGTACTCGAATATTTGTAGTCTCGGGAAAAAAGTGGAAAGACAAATTTTTATGACAAACAGATACATAAATCGTAAATTTAAGGAAAATACATTCTAGAGCTTTTTCTGTATCTTGTGCATCTCTCTCATTCATTAAATTTAGTTGTAAATGACGCTGTCGAAGTAACGGTTAATTTTTTAACATTATACAAGAATTGTATACGTTTTTTTCTACATCCCCTTAAAGATGGGATGTACGAAATCGTAATATCACTGGTTTAACATCGAAATTTGTGAGTAATATAAAATCGGAAAGCGGAATAAATATATCAAATATTTTAATGGATTTTTTTAACTCCCGTCAACTATACAGAACTATCGTAAAAACATACCAGTAAATTCTTATCGGTTGGGTTAAGTTATAAATCTACTCGTTATTCACGTAATCGAAATATCTAGTGGGCAGGCGGCTAACAGCCGAGAACCGGTCCTTGATAGAATTGTAATCTTTGTGTGTGTGCAGCTTTAACCCAAGGTCGTAGGCTTCCACCGGCTAAACCGGGTGAGGTTGGTGTTCTGTAAAGCGCATGCGCAAATCTGGCTTTTAGTAATCTGAAAATACAGGAGATTACACTCTGCCACTAATATTCTAATACTATACAATAGCAATTTTTTTGGGGGGGTTTTTTCCACGTGTAGTATAGAAATTTGTAATAAGATACATAATGCGGTTATAATAAAATATTGTGCGATTATTTTCATATAATTAAAATTAATATTTATTTATTTTTTAGACAATACGAGGGAAGCGGCGCTTCCAACGCTTCTAATGACGGCACGCCACTGGTGTTATGCGAATCCGTGTTATACGAAACAAAGAACTAGTGCGAAAAGGGGTGTTAGGTTCCAAAAATTAAAAAAACATGTTGTTAAATCCTTATTTAAATCGGATTTAGTATTCATTTTTTTCATAGGTAAAATATTTATTATTTAAGTAAATATTTTACCAGAGGATTATTCATTTTATATGATGATCTCAGCATGAGCATCATCAACTAGTAACAGTTTGTGGGTGCGTTCATTAATAGCGGTTGCTCTGCAATGGGAGTGCACTGCTGTTTGTAGGCATTTAGGAACAACGGTGAAAGAAAGATGGCGGTGTCCGAAGTATCAATAGTATCGTATGGAGGAATCTATAATTCTAAAATGAGCTTTTAGAGGCAAAAAAAGGGTCCCAATTGTAAAATTTAACCATTAAATGGATTATTTGTTAAAAGAGCATTCGAAGTAGCCACGAAAACAATTAGAATGCTCACGTGGAGTTTCGCGGAGGTATAAAAGAACGCATCCTTTATTACATTTTATGTTATACGAGGGTTTTACCCAATTCCCGAACCATGTTAGAATGAACCCGTGCTATAAAAGCACCGTGTTATACGGGGGATGTTCCCAATTCTTGAACCGTGTTAGAGTGAATCCGTGCTATAGAAGTGCCGTGTTATACGGGGTTACCTGTACTTTGTAATTGTTTAATGGTCAAATTAAACAGATAAAATAAAGGAGATCTGAGTCATAAACATGTGGCTGTATGCCATATTAATGTATATATTAATTTAGGTATAGTTTTAGTCCTCTCTTTTGTTGGACACACATCGAATCTGGTGCTCCGGGTCACAAAAGGCAACAACTGGAGAATTTGAGAGAGTTTGAGAAAAGAATTGGATGTTTATTGTAGTTACGTTAAGAAAAAATGTAGTAACTAGGTGCAAGGAGAAACCTAGTGAAGATGAGAACAGACTTCTCAGAAAAAGGTTGAATGTGGTATCCCACCCAAAATTGTGAAGTCCAGCAAAACCCTGGATATTTCACTCCTTACCGTATTCTATTTATCTAGATTTGCTATCATCTTTCTTTCCCTAGTTTTAAGTTAGCACATAGTATTAGTCATAGTTTTCGGTTACCATTTATACTTGTTGTGAACGGTACATTTTATAATTGTCTGCTAAAATATTGTTCAATGCCACATTGTAATAAATTACTGTGGAGTTGGAATCCAAAAAAACCTGTTCATATACACAAAATAAAATACTTTGTTTGACCATACTGTCACTTAGTTATTGATACGTCTTTCCTTTGTTGATCTGCATACATTTCGCGTGAACATTACAAACGAACCAACAATGGACAAAATTAATGAAATTAATACAGGTACTCCTCACTTTATGACTGAGTTCTGTTCCTACAACTACGTCGTTAAGCAAATTGGTCGATAAGTGAGGAGCTTGCGCCAGGAATATAGGATCATTGTAAAATTATAAAAATTATGCAACAAACTTCAAATTTATTCATAAAAAGACATGCATATGTACATATTATTATTTGTTTATTTGGTTATCTGGATCTGTTGAGGTTTTTTCCAGGTAAAGGAGATGACGACAATGAAATAAAAGTTGTACCTTCAAGGGCGAAGATCTTGGATGTAATAGTCAAAAAGAAACTCTTAACTGTTGTTTGCATTGTAATCTTTTTTTTTCTTGATAAATTTCTCTATAGCACTTCAAAAGTTCACTCATCCCACATTCAACTTTATGTTAAAATGTTCAGTATTAGGATCCATAGCCTCAAGTTCCAGCAGAGCTGCATTAATTTTGGAGAACACACCAGCTAACCCATGTACAGTACCATGAATTTCTTTTTCAGTCTTCAGTTCTTTCATCTTCTTCCTCTTCCAAATACTGCATCGCTTTTAACCCTGTTAAATCTTCATTTGTTAGCTCTCCATTGGCATAATCCACTAATTCAGCAATGTCTTCCACTTCAACATCTAAATTAAACACATTGGCAAGGCCTGCAATTGTTTAAATTACATCAAACTGACTAAAAAAGTCCATAGCAAGCCTATACTACACTCAGTGAGCATGTCACCAATCACCACTGATCGACACTCAAGCTGAGAAAGGGGATTACCCAAATTGTAGGTCGAAACTCGATTGGCCGTAAGTGTGAGTGGTCTTTAAGCAGATATGTCGTAAAGTGAGGAGTACCTGTACTACAGGTTCTATTTATTATGGTTGCAAGATGAGATATGTAAATTCTCATAAATTCTTACCTTCCATTCTCCTCCATTATTTTTTTATGTTAACAAATTTAAAATTTATATTATTTACTCAATGCATGTGAAGATGAATCTATATATTAGAAAATACAACAGTAGACATATTAATATATTCATAATATTAATAGTATAACACTGCTCTTTCTATATTCATTTGTATTTTTCTAAATAATGTTATAAATTTTACCTCAAAAATCAATAGGCATATGCATTCATTATTTATAAAAAGAAAAGCACTTTTAAACCTCAATTATTATTTCTAGATAATTTCTTAATGTATTTTTATGTAAAAGTCATTGATTTTCAAGTTATTTTAACTCTAAAAACTAATAAATTACTTCTTCTACTTTGTCTAACCTTGAAAAATTATTTATAATCAAACAACAATTACTTCATTATTTAACTAGAGCATTACTTCTAATGAGAAATGAGCTTATTATAGATGTTTGATAATATAAACTTAGTATGGATTATTTACAAATAATCCATACTAAGTTATTTTTTTACTCACATCATCAATTAATGCAACAAAGTGCTGCAAAATATTAATAAATTATAGAGTTTTACCATGTTACTGATCAATTGCACAATACCTCACTGTATCGACAATATAGTAATGTGTTACACATACAACAAAAATAAACCTGCTCTTGTTTAATTATGAGTTAACTTCGATAAACAGTCTGGTGTCAGCAATACAGTGACATGTTGTATAGTAATGTATTGCGTGTTAAGTTAGTTTTATTTTTAAAATTAAATAAATACAGTTCTAAACTAGTTTAACAAGAAGTTTAACTTACATTGTGTATGACACATCATATATAAATAAATTTAAAATAAAGAAGAAGAAACATCATTACCTCTTCAGAGGAAAACATTCAAGTATTAATATTATATTAGATCTACAACAAAGAACTATGATTAAAAATAAGCATTTTAATTGTTCATTTTTATAAAATTAATATAAGAACTTTTTACATCAAATTTACAATTAAAAAAATGTATATTCACATGAATGCAATTTTATATTTTAATTAAAGTTTGATGATAATTAAATATAAAATTTAAAACAGATACCATTTTAAATGTATTTATTTTAATAATATAAACTGTGTAATTATAATTTAAATCTGTAGAAACATCTCAAGAACATTTAACAGAACATACTCAGCAAATAATTATTAGATTATCAAAACACATCTTATGTTGCTGAGATAATTTATTGAAACATACTAATGTTTTCAGCATATTCCATAAGCCATCCTCAGGTTAAACCAGCAGATTGGAACATTCGTGTTCCAAAAATAGAATACATGTATTTAAATACAAAAATTAATAACAGAAAACAGTCAATATAGTCAAAAAGAACTCCATTTCCATGAACTCCTAATTTATGCCTTAGTTTATAATTTTGTGTATTATGAATATACCTTACTAATTTATATTAATGTTTGTTTAAGATATTATTACTGAATTATTATTATTATTATTATTTCTGATTTTGTTTTTCTTTTATATTTATAATTTTTCTGCTGTTTTCTTGTTTCCTGTTATTAATTTTTGTATTTAAATATACATATTCTGTTTTTGGAATGCCAATGTTCCAATCTTCTGGTTTAACCTGAGGATGGCCTATGGAATAGGCCAAAAACGTTAGTATGTTTTCAATAAATTATCTCGGCAACATAAGGTGTGTTTTGATAATCATCTCAAGAACAGTTGTTTAATAAAATGGAAACTAGTAGCACATTAGGCATATGAAAATTTAATTTAAAAAAATTATAACTTTTAAGTGTAAGTTTCTACAGGTTGGATATGAAATTATAGTGAAATATTCATTATTATAGTTTCAATTTTTGTTTTTTTATTATCATCATACAGGGTTCTGGCTATTCCTTAACAAACACAATAGTTTCCATTAAATTACTGAAATTAAATAGTGTTAGGGTGTAGCTAATACTTTAACCGGAAACAGTCTGAGAGACCAGTTGATGTTGTATATCAAGAAATGTGAATTTCGTACTGTGCTCCTGTCAACTGCCATGGGTGTTAAATCTTCCTGCACTCTGTTTGCTGCATTTTGCCATGTTTTGTATTGCCACAGACTTCTACTGTTCTTTCTATATTTGTTCTTTTATTAAACATAGTTTTTAGTAAAAGCAATGTACCATTATATAAATACATTCTTTCTTCACTCTTAACATTGTTAATCGTAGCCTATGTAAAATGTAATAGCTCTGACCACTCCGAGTCTTGATAAAAGGAGGATGATTGATGCTAGGAAGGGCATTTGGCCAGCCTGATCTATCAGTCTGGTTCCCTATATGGGGGAAGGTGCATAGTAACTTGTATTGAACATGTGATAAGCAGTGAAGACATTTTGGCACATGCATTCACTTTTGTGAAGTTTGTCTCATGTCAGTTGATAAAAATAATCAAACTTGTTAGAATTAACCTTGACATAATGTAATTATCTTTCTGCTAATTTCATATTTACTATTGCTCTTAACAAAGATTGATTTGGAATATATGTGAATCTATGGTTTTTGTGTACCAGAGTTTTTTTTCTAAATTTAAATTTGAAATTACAGTGGGTGATCGGTTAACGAACATAATCCATTCCAAGACTTTGTTCACTATCTGAATTGTTCGTTAACCGATTATCGATTTACCATAGGTTTTAATGGGAATTTAATTAATTCGTTCCAGAGACCCCCAAAAATAAAAAGTATATACTTTCTTACTATGTTTATTTATATGTAATAATAAAAATACATACATACACAGTCTTGCATGTTTATAAGTCATGTTTTTTCTGTTTGAAAGGGTTAAATAATCTGTCTAATGTCAATTGCTTTTCTCTCTTCAGGATTTTTCGTAAGTAGTTATTAATAGCATTGCAACTGTAGAAATCCCCAAGCCTCAACCTGGTTTGGATGCCATTCTATGATTGTTACTTTGACATCCTCCTACTACTACAAAAGATCTTTAATAACAGATATTGGCATTAATCCTCTTTTTCAGAAGAAAATATATCTTGCCGAGTTTCTTGATGTTCTTCATTCAAAAGTTCTTGGTGGTGTTCTGTCGTCAGATCCGTTTTGAATTCCATTATGAACTCTTCGATGTTCTTTATTTCTCAGATGTTATTTTTGTTACTCTTTTAGCTGCTTGAGTCTTCTTGGTAATACAGTATCTTTCTTAGATGAGATTTAACTACGGTCTACTGTAGACCTGTTCAAGCCATACTGCCCAGAAACATTAGGCATCTTCTGCCCACCTTCTCTACCTTTGCTATTATACTCTGACCTTTCGAAAAGAAAAGCAGATGCAAAACTTAACTTGTGCCTACCCGACAGTCTCGCGAATACATAAAAGAATTGTTTTGTCAGGAAAATAAAAGGCTGGAATTACAAGGGAGACTTTCAAAGTTTGGAGGAATACTATCTGATTGGTATATACCGGCTTGAGCGTCGATGTTGACGTCTCCCACACTCCAAAAGGTTTCAAATTGTTGCCCTAAGACAAGGGAAGACCAATCGGTATTTTACATCGCTTCTTCTTGTGTTTGTTCTATGGAGTGTTCGTTATTCGATCTGTTTGTTAACCGATCACCCAGTGTATTTGTAATTATTAATACAGTAGAACCTCGAAAACTCGGCTCTCGATAACCCGGCACTCCGGATAACTCGGCCACACCCTGGCAGGGCAAAAAAATCCTTAGTTAATTAATTTTCATTATAGACAGCTTTATAAAAGTATAAAAGCTCTCATAAAGTATTTTTCTGAGGTCTGTCTTATCAGGTAAATTACTGTACACAGTGTATTCATTAATTTTCATTTTCATGTAGTAAAGGCTCTATGCCTTCATAAAGGACGTACTTTTCCTTTGTTTAAGGGTATTTGGGCAGTTTATTCTCTGTTATATTCTCAAGTAAACAATACATACAAGTACAGTACAGTATTTTCTGAGGAAACACTCGTACTTATTTTTTTTAACCCCATTCCCGATAACCCGGCATTTTCACAAACTCGGCCACCCTTCGGTCCACATTAGGCCGAGTTTTCGAGGTTCTACTGTATTTGTGAAAGATGACAACATGTACAGCTAACTTTGGGGAAAATTTTAAACTTTTAATTAATTAAATGTAGTCCAAAAGTAACGAGTAGTTTGAGTTTAAGTAATACTACTGGGTGCATTCCAATATGCATCAAACATTACATCGATGAACCACAATGTACTACAGTCGACTTGTTAAAATGAACAGTAATAAAGCGAATTTTGCCATTGCCTTGGCAAAACACCATTGTCACAACATTAATTTTCGTGTGATAAAATGAATAGAAATTTTACCAGAATTCATTAAACCAAACTGTGAACTATCTTCACAATATCCTATTTTCAATAATGATTTTATTATTCACTTTGAAAAGTGTAAAAAGCAAAGTGGTACCATAATAAATGTTCTATTTTGAGTAGAATAATTTTCTTCTCCTAATAAGCAAAGGCAGGTTTGACCTCTGATTGTACAGCAGTTGAAACAATCTGGTTTGGTGGACCATTCTACTATACTCAGAAAACGGGTTAAAGTTTAAGGACGTCCACCTCTTTAAATGGTGCGGTCCTCCCATGCAAACACATGCTAGTTTGCATATCAAGGGGTGCATACACTGATGTCAGGTTTTGCTACTTTACATCAAATTTCGGTCCTTTTTTACTCTTTCAGTACCAAAAAATATTTTCTATCAATACTTTTTCAAACAATCTTCAACAGAAAAAAAAATCGTGGATTTCTTTTTTGTTTTGTTTAACCATTCTGATATAAAGCTCCAAACTTAATTGGCAAATACTGTCTTCTCCTCATTTTGTTAGATTTTGAAAATCTAAATTTATTTTTGTAAATAATTTTTTTAGGAAATTAATATAAATTAATTTATATAAATCAAAATATAAATGAAAGATTTTAGTTTTGCTTTTCATAGACACAATGTAGTGACACTTTTCAAAACTTTTCAAACACTAGGCAGATTATTCATCTTTTATTTGGTTTGGATGCATAATTAGCGTCCCAACCAAATAAAAGATGAATAATCTGCCTAGTGTTTGAAAAGTTTTGAAAAGTGTCACTACATTGTGTCTATGAAAAGCAAAATAAAATAAACAAATGGTTTCATTGGAATAAAAATAAATTAAAGATATTGATTGCCTATTAACTCTTAACTCCATAAATTATATGACCTTGATCCTAAAAATCATAAATATGAATTTTCGATACAGCAGACTAATTACTGTTTTCCTAACAATTTGTGAGTTGACTGTAAAATGTGTTCCAGTACTCACCAACAAGTTCGCTCGTGTAGCGACCAATGTGCATCGCATTTGCTGCACCATGGATGTGGTGAACTTGTGGTTTTATTATTAATGTCACTTTTACTACTCATCTGTATTAACCAAGGTTATTTTGACAAAAGTCTGAAAATGCCAATATAGCACTGTTAGCTTTTTTGTTAAGTTGCCAGACATTCCAGTAAAAGCTTATTAAACTGTTCACGGGCACATTGGTTGTGGCTGAGATTGATCCATACCGTAATGTACAGTACCTACCATAAATTAACAGAATTGTGAGGTTTAGCTATAAGTTGAAACTACAGGTTTACTATTTATAATTTGATAATATTGTACAGTCAACCCCCCTATAATTACGATTCCTATAAAACTACGAAAAAATATACGTATTTTGGAAATGTTGAGTCGGATTAGTGTAGAATCGATTAATTTTATGGAAGAAAACCTTTCAATCAGCCATAGTCCGTAAACTTGACACGTGTCAGGCTGTGATTGGAACGACTTGTAAGAAATCGGATTCCTAATAAATTGGAACGTATCTATATCGTATAGGGGGGTCGACTGTATTAAGTACATCTCCACTCACAACTATTCTCTTTACAGCTTTTTTCTTATAACCAACATAAATTTTCTCTCGTGGTTTACGAAATGTCTTCACTAGCCATCTCAGTTTAGTATTGTTATATTCAAATTCTGTTTGCTGGAAGAAACTTAGAACCAAATTCATTACAAATTCATTACTTGAGCAAAATATGGTTATGATTTTTCGAGGAAAAGTCAGGTTGTAAAAGTGGTATCCTACTGTATTTCAAATTATATGCAGTTTATAGAAAAGTTATAATGTGTAAATTTATAAGTATGTTTCTCTGATTTAGATAGTAATTAAATTAAAACAAGTTTTATAACATTTAACTTAGTATAAAAATGTAGTTAGTATAATTATCTTTATTTTTCTAAAACTAAGGATTGAGTTTGTTTACATTTCACTGATTTCAATTCTCCATAAGATATTATTTTATCTCACAGTTAGCAATTTAGTTGATTATAAAATGAATCCTAAATCAAATTCCTTCAACTCAAATATCTGTTAACCTCTGTTTCATTGGAGTTCAACATCCTTTAGAAACTTTTTTTTGCACTCGAATACTTTAGGGCTTGTCATCAGTCTATATTTGAGGGTAAATCAAATAACATTCTCAAGTTTACCCTAAGGATAGATTGGTAAGTAGTCCAAAAGTACTGGGTATGAGACAAAGTTTCTAAATAAACTTAAATTCCAATAAAACATAAGTAAGCGACTATCTGAAATGAATACTTGAGACACATTAAAATGATTGTCTTATTCTATACTAAGAAATTCTTGCAGATATATATAAATAGCTTTTATTTATGCTATTTCTAAAAAGAATTTTATATTGTTTATGATATGTAGTATCATAAAGTTCGATATCATATGGCTGTGCCATCAACAATGTGTAGACATGCTACCAAATATATTTCCAAAAGCTTGAACAGTTCAACAAATATCCAGACACTTTTATGTACTACTTGCAGCACTGATATTTAATAAATGATAGATAAAAGAAACCCAAGGAGGATTTTGACTATATAGATCAAATTATATTGTTAGGAATAATGCATTAAAAGAAATTGCCCGTTATAAAACTGAAGATGGCAAGAAAAGCATAGATAATGTGAAGACTGTGGGTTGTAACCTTTGTCTAACTTTAAGTAAAACAAAATCTTATTCTAGGTTTATTTTTACAAAAATTAAACAAAAAATACTATATTTTCATAACATGCCAAATGCAGAAGACATATTAATCTCTTCTATCTTTGAGTTAGAAGTAATTTATTCCAGTGACTTTAATGTTTGTTTACTGTTCTGAAATTTCTGAGGAGATTCTTTGCATGTAGTTTTCTAACCATCCGATAAGATTTCCTGTGTTTTCATTGGATATGTCTATATGCATTGTGCATTTCATGCTATTGTGTGTAATGCACAATATCATTACATCTGATTACATATTTCCAGGCAACACTGGCAGTTAAGTCAGAATTTCATGAAATTAAGTACTAGAAAAAGTTGTATACAGTTATGTTTATTATTTAGTTAGGAAATGTTCTGTCACTTTATGAAAATAAAGTATATGTCAACTTTTATGATTATTATGTCTTTTAAAACTTGTAATTTACAGTGAATTTATTTCATTAGATTAATCAAACATGAATGGATTTAGTACAGAAGAAGAAACTCAAAACAGTCACAATCAGATCTGCTGTCTTCTGGATGACAACGAAAGATGTTCTCGACCGGCAGGCAATGCGAGCTACAATAAACGCATTCAGAAAACGCTCACTCAGCGAAAGTCAAAATTAAACATTGACCCCAACGTAAGTTATTCTGATTTAAAATTTTAATATTTTATATAAATTATGTTCTTACTTGCATATGATTATTGATTAAATTTCTTGAATCTGAATATTTTGACTTATCTGTAAGTATAGCAAAATTGTGATTATCTGGATTGATTCAGATAATTGGAGTTCTACTGTACAATGTATATTGATAATGACTGAAGAACTGTTCACAAGTAATGCATAATTCTTGAATATTATCAATTTGGCTTACATAACATGTCCAATCATTTGGAGAATGAATGAGAAGCTTAGATATTATTGCCCTACCCTCTAAAGTTAATAGAAATATGTTAAAAAATATAAATCACATTATTATTGCATGGACACGATGCAAGCTTATTCTGATGAACAACGAAAGAAGTGTTCTCTTGGCATCACCGCATTATGTTGTATTACCACGCTGTCAGTTCTTATCGATATTAATTCCGTAAGTGCACCTTGGAATCACATCTAGTCAACAACCTCTGGCATATATATTTAAATAGTATTTGCTTATTTTTCTTTTATTTGATAAAAAGAATATTCAATATGTTCAAAAATATAAAAAAATAACATCATTTCTAGTTTTATTCATAAACCTTTTGCTGTAATGACATTACATGATAATGATTTGCCATCACAGGTAACAGCTTCTCTTTCTAAATATTGCATGATAAACTTTTTCCATAATGATATTGTATTAATAGTTATTAGTTTATTTGCAAAAAATTGTATACATAATTGAATTATGAACAATAATAATATAAAAGTAAATTGGTTACTAGTATATACGGTATAATGATATACAGGCCCTAGCAAGTTTTCAGTGGTTTGAGACTCATTGTGGCACTCCCCCTGTAGAGACTAAAGATAGCATACATTTTTTACATTATCAATACTCTGACCTCCGAAAGATTAGCATAGTAATAATATGGATGAGAAACAATAACAGTAAAAAGAAACAATATTTGAAAAGGTTAAAAACAGATATTAAATTTATTATCGAAAATAACATAAGGAAAAGTTAAAATCACTTTTAAAACATCATTTAAAACAGAAAAACAAAAACCAAACTGATGAAGGGTATTGATATATTCAAAATGCACATATTAGTTTAATAAAGAAGTCTCAGACAACTTTCAAATTAAATAACTGTAGGAAAATTAATATTATTTTTTCTACTTTTATTATTTAAGGATTAACATGTCTAGATTATAGTAATAAGTATTAAAACTTTATCACGGAAAAGGATATTTAAAAAAATTACTTCTACAGACACTTTCAATTTACTTAGAAATAGCTAAATTCATTTATTATAAAGTAGACAGAAAAATTTATTTGAAAAACACAAATATTTGTTTTATTTGAGTCTCTAATTAATAAAAAACGATGAAACGCCATTTTAAAGTGCATTTTTATTCAACTAATATATTTATAAATAATATGTAGCAAAAAATGTAGCCCAAAAAGTAGCCAATGCACCAAATGATATTTTTTACGCCAAATTAAAAAAAGGGGATAGCAAAATCTGGCAATGCTGTCCACGAGGCATTTTTGGTAAAATTTATCTATCCAATTATCCAATGTCAAAATTTCTGTTTATTGCGTGTCGCCCCAGGTTAAATTTTTGTCAATGCATAACAAAAATTTCCCATTTTTGAAAATAAATAATTGTGACTATTGTATCATCCGAATTTTTTTTTTATTTTGCACAAACAAAATAAATATATTAATAAATGTAAAACCAAAAAGAAATTATATTTCGGAAGTTACTTATAATATAAAATTATAATGACTAGTGCCTATCTAGTTTCAAAAATGTTCTGATGCTGAAACGAGATATCTCCGGTCAAAATCAGCAGGTTGCGACCAGAGAGGTAAATGGGTTTTTTTCAAAGATTTGTTTGTCAAAGTTTGATTTCGCAGCGTTCATTTACATTTCAAACTTCCCAACGCGTGTGTTTGTCAAAATTCAATTTCGCTGCAACATTTGCATTTCCAACTTCTTGAAATATATATCACAAATCTCGCACTCTTGCCTGTTTGTAGAAAGATGTCACCATTTTGTATTTTATTTTGACTTAGTTCTTGGTTCCCTGAGTATCTAAAGTCTGATTTTTTTTATTTGGGCATCTAATACTCTGTGCCGAATTGCAACTCCTGACAGTCCCCCTTATATCTCTAAGGTGTGGAACCATAACGGCACTGTGATTTTATAAACAAGACATAGTCTTGTCAAAAATAACATTTAAGTATTTTGATTGTATTTTTTTCTTAACTAGGCTCGCCACATATACATTTGTGACTACCATAAGGGTTTCATACAGAGTCTCCGTGCAAAGCGAAAACGGAAAGATAGCGATGACGATAACGGCTCTAATGATCAGGATATCGATTTACCAGAAGTGAGTCAAATTAATTAAATGTCAATAACTTAAAAAATTTATGTGAAATCTTTATATTGTAAAGTTAAGAATAAATAATTTCTTTATTCAAAAATACACGCTTGGATCTGTTCTCTCCTTCAAATGGAGATGCTAGACCTTCAAATGCTTAATAATTGAGTTAAGCAACACAAATATTTTTAATTTTAGAATGCAAAAGTCATGTTAAAAATATATAAAATTATACTTTTCTTTTCTCAGGTTGATTTATTTCAATTACAACTGAATACTCTTCGTCGATATAAGCGCCACTATAAGATCCAAACAAGGCCCAGTGCTAATAAAGCTCAGTTAGCCGACGTATGTACAATATTTTATTAAATTAATTTTTTACTTACGCGTATTAAATTTTATCGATATACATATTGACGGGTCTAAACTTTTTTTATAAGAAACTAGTCGAGCGATTTAGTCTACTAAATATTAAAAAAATTAACAAATTATTATCTTACCCAAGAAATAATAATCAGTTTATTAGTAATAAGATTAAATTTCCGTTACTGGAGTAATGTACTTGTTACATTGTTTTATGGTATTTTAACACAGGAATATTTTTATTTTCAAAAAGTAACCAATATAAATTTATATACAGAAGACTCTTAGTTAATCGGCACTCATGGGGATTGGTAGATGTGGATAAATTAGTTTCTGGTTGTTTGAGAATTACTATTAAAAATAAGCCTAATTAATACTGTACTGTAAACTCTGTATTCACTCAATATTAATATTGAAATATGGTAATTCAAACCAAATAAAGACAAACTTGGGTTGGGTGAGAACACAAAATTTGAATAACAGTTGATCTCAACTGAGCACTTAGTTTACACGTGGAAAATTGGTGGGAGTGGGAGACAGATATGTGGTGTGCAATGTGTGGGCTTACTCATGGGTCAGTGTGCCAAGTTTAGACTTACATTTCCACTGGAAATTGATTCTATTTTTATTTAAAATATTATTTCTTTCATCTTGTTCTTTTTGCTAGTCGAATTTTAGTTGACGGAGAGTGTATTGTAATTAGATTATGCGATAGTGTGTTTTAATAAATTCACACACAAGTGATTATTTTTTTATTTCCATTTTGTTCTTTAACAAAACTTTTAAAAAAGTTATTTAAGCTTGACATTTGAAGTCTTGACAAGTCATTCAATAGTCACAAGATGGATTTTATTGTAACATTTCAAAAATTTTATTGATTTAACTTAGAAATTCCTCATGGTCTTTTAGAAGACTAATAACAAGGAATTCTTTTGTGTTGCAGATCAATAGCAGTGATCCATTGATATAACGAGAATTTATTCAATCTTAATTGTATTAACAACCTTTTTATGCTTATTTCTATGTTCATTGTCATATAATCTGATCCCAAATGAATTTTTAAGATGTTTCGATGCCACGGGTGAAATACAGATTGAGCTAACAAATTTTGTAGATGGAGAAAATGTTGGTTCCATTGGTAGCACATATCCATATTTCCAGTCATCCTCTGAATTTTCAAATAATTTATACAGAATGTCAAAAGATTGTAAAATATTATTAAATTTTAACCATTGAAGATTTTTATCTCTTCACTTTATTGCATCGTTTGGCACAGTCTGTGAAGAAAGTTAATATTTTTGTCGTTATGTCTCAGTCTGTAATAAAATTTAATTAATCTCAATAAATATAAACGAAGAGCCCAATATCTATTTGTTATGCTCCAAAGTGCCTGACGGTGTTCTTTCAAAACTAAACAATTCATGAAGAAAAATTATATGAAAACATTTAAAATCATACAAGAAATTGAGGCTCCAGTTAGTATATTGTGAAACTTATTAAAGAATTATATAATTTCATGTAAGAGCGTGTTGTTGGAATTTTATTGAATTGTTGTATGGATTGTTCTGATTTACAGGGATTGATCAATAAATAAGATTTCCATTTATATAGTCAGTTTTGGAAGAGAGCGAGAATAATGTTACCATTTTAAAAAGTAGTAAAAATCGTTTTATTTTAATCACATTGATTTTTTGATATAATCTCCATTTAGAATGATAGATTTTTCCAATCATTGGATTATTTTTTATATTCTGTGCATGAAAGAACTTGCTGATTTTTTTCTTGTTTCATTTTCCTTTGGAAGCTCGAATTTGACATTCGACAAGTCTTGACCCTTCTGTCTCCTTTAAATTGGGAATGACTGAAATCTGACGTGTTAGATCCAAACCAAGAGGAGGGTACAGAATAACTTGTAACTTTGGATTCTTAAGTGTTTTGTTCTTTCCTTACTGTGGTGGGCTCCCATCTTATTGCAAGAAAAAGACAATTCTTTCTGGCCTTATTCTGCAAATATCTCTCTTGAGTGCTCATAAGGTTTTTCAGTATTTCACCGTATTGATTACTCTTCCCTTTATGCAAAATCATTCGAATGCAAAAACTTCAATTGCTGATCACTGTTTTATACAGAATGCGAAAGATTTATTCATGTTTTGGCTCGACTGTCACATAACAAATGAAAGGCTATGCTTTTCATTTGTCTAGAGACTAGATGCTTTTGGCTGCTAAGTGGTTGGGCATGTCTATTTTTGCACTTATACAGGGTGCATAGGAAAGTCCCTTTAACTGGAAAATTCTTCCAAACGGAGAGAGCTACAGCTATGCAATTGAGGTAACAGTATAGTAAAGCAACTACGCCCGACCTAATGCAAACGACAGCAGCGCCCCTAGTGGCGGAATTTGGAAAATAGGCAGTGCAAATTGAAAACGAAAACAGATAGAGCAAACTTTTCAATTAGAAAGTTTTAGAGCATCAATTAATTAGTACGAAACGACATGTGGTTCGCATGGATAAGATAAATTATCGCCTGTATACCCAAAAATGTCCGAAAGCAATGCACGCCATTTTGTGTAAACGCTTGAAAGGAATAGCCATAAATATGAAGAAATACACATAATTTATTGCATAAAATACGTACTTACGTCAATACAGTTTGATAACAATGGCATGTATCGTGAGCAATGGCAAACTTTTTGAACATACTCGACATTAACTTGTTATCACTGTGTGACAGTTTGCCTTTCCATTGTTTTTTGTGTGATGTTATCAAATTGTTTTCGTTTTCGATTTGCACTGCCTATCTTCCAAATTTTGCCACTAGGGGTGCTGCTGTCATTTGCATTAGGTCAGGCGTAGTTACTTTACTATACCGTTACCTCACTCGCATAACTGTAGCTCTCTCCGTTCACAAGAATTTTCCAGTTAAAGGGACTATGCACCCTATATAACAATACAGTGTAGGGCCATTAAGCCGCAGTGATTGGGGTCCAAACTGCTTAACCACGGCTTAAATAATTTTTGATAATGTATAAATTACAATAAATAATGAAAAAATAAATGTCTTTTGATTAAGTCTTGAAATTAATAAATTATTATTTAAGAATAACAGATCATATGAAGGGTGTTCATGTTTATTATTCATGGTGTAAAAATTTTTAAAGCAAATATGATGTGCACGCTATACGTTCAGAAACTGAAGTGATTTACATTGGGTTTGTGACTCATATTTATACAATTTCAAGTTTTATCAGATTATCAAATTAAAGATAATACACTGTACTTTAAATACGAGTCGATTTTTTGCAGATTTACCATGGATTAACTTTGTAGCATTGTAAGGTGTGGATCAGTTATAATGGCAACCTCCATAACGCTGACACTCAGCGTGGCTAAAACAGATTAATACTATATTTGAATTTCATTGTAAGTTATTTTATTGTTTATTGATAAATAAAAGACTAATCTTCTATAAATACCTCTTTGAAGTTATAAGCCAGCATTTAAATATTTAATCCACAATAGTGCATAGCACATCAATCACAGACATTTGAAATGCCAGAATGACAGCTGTCAACACCTGTCTCGAGTGTTTGAGAGGCCACGTCCAGATCCGTATGATCCATAGTGTCAAAAAATTGGGATCCAAGCTTTTTGTGTAGCTTAATGGCCCTACACTGTACATTGTTTCTAGATTCTCAGTTGTTTCAGTTATTAAAAGGATCAAAGATAAATAAAATACAGAAATTCTAGGCATTATGTGAAGTTTCTATAAAGCGTTTCAGACCCAATGTTATTGTTTTTACAAATTCCATTGTTTGAAAATTTAGAAAACTTTTAATATATTTCATTCTCCTTCTTTTTACAGACATTATCAAGGCATTTCAAAACAATACCTGTGATAGAGAAGGAAGCTATAACATTTTTCATCTATATGGTCAAAAACAACAAAAACAAGCTGGATCAGAAAAACGGGGCTGACGGCTCATCTGGTAGCTAGTGTGCACAGTCGGTGGAAGGAAAAACATTTTTTTTTTCCAATGTCAGTTTATGCAGACTTTTTTTTAGTACAGTACAATTTTGTGATGCTTTGGCATCAACTTTTTGGGCACAACTGCTTATAATCCACACAAAAAGACAACAGCAAAACCCATTTTGATCTCTTAGAAGTAAATTTTCAGTAGAGAATATCTTTAAGAACATGTTTAAAATTCATTTATAAATTGTTCGTACAGAAATTTTATTCATTTTATCCAAAGTTTTAAGATCAAAAATGTTGCACTTTGCTTAGATTTTTATGTTTGTGTGTTTTCTGTGCCGAAGTTGCTAGTTTACTTCCCTGTAAATTGTGTTTGAATACTTTTAAATAATAATAATAATAAAAAAAAGCATTTCAATGATACAGAATTAAAATTTATTTTAGGTTGAACTTATTTCATGTAGATACAATTTATAAATGAATCTTTGTGCAATTTACAATGCAAATCTTAAATGATATAAGACATTGTTTATAGTTTAATGAAGAATTCATGATTTTATTTTTAAAATTAAACTCTATGCATGCATATTTATTTGTGTGCATATATATATATATCTGGGAACTTTTTGATGTGTTTAATTATATTATAATTAATTTAAACTTTGTTTCTAATTTGCTAGTGTTTGTGTTGTTGCTTATTTGTTATATTTTAATACTGTACAAGTATTCACTATGCTTCTTTCTTATTCACTTTAGTATAGAAGATAACTTGTTAATTTTCTCTAATGTGCATTTTCTGAGAATGATAAAATCATTATAAAAACAAGCACAAGAAGTTAGATTGTCTATGGATATTTGAGTAACTTCCTTTTTTGCATATTGTCCCAGTATTCAATTAAGCATAAATCGTAACAGACGGCACACACTACGTTCACACGTGCTAAATCAATCCTTGACCTGTTTTGATGTAGCGAGCATGCATCTTCCTATAGTTCTGTTATTCCTATGCGACTTTTGTATTATGTTTTTGCAAATTTTAAATAATCTTTCTTACTGTTGTACAGAGAAATGGAGATCAGCTTGATGTATAAACCAATTAGATTTGTCTTCATTTGCCTAATTTGTTTTTCTCTTGCATGTTTCTAACTGCATTCTGCTATTGTATTTCTGTTACATAAGACAGATTCAGGCACCATCATCTCCTTGCTCCAGGCTAATTCTTTTCTTCCAGATGGTTCTAAATTATTTAATAAATTATTAGAAATTATAACTGCATCACTGTTTTTTCAACCATTACCTCAGATCTATAAACTGTTTAATGATTTATTGACTAAGAATTAGTGTCACATCCTGCATTTTCTTTGGTAAAAACAGATTTTGGTATTGGATCTCTAATAGATATAGCACATTTTGTTTATGTTACATTAGTGCTAAATAATATTTTTTGCTTTTAACTATGCAACTAATTGAAGATTGGTGCATTATCACATCACCACATCAGTTGTTTATATACATTTCATATTTCATATATTAGTTACACCTCTGTTTACAAGAGCAAGCTGTTGTACAGTACATGTAGTGTAAATGGATTTTCAGTTGCACTCTTTAATTTAAAGAAGAAAAATCAACTCATTGTGTTTTAATGATGTAATACCATTCCAAAATGTTTGTGAAATTTTAGTCGGCCCTCAAAAATACTGATTGTCTGTTATGTCCAAAGACATCGTGATTACCAACATTCATACATAAGATGGAAACATACTTATAAGCATGGATGTAAGCAATAACTGTCAATATGCTGCCTAGCAGACATTTTACATGTTAACAGTTAGTCTGATGTTCTCAAACACTAAATTCACTCCAATGGATGCCTTAGAATGAACAGATTTGATCTGTTCCCAAAATTTGTTATATCAAGATCATGAAGTCAATGCTTGACAGTGCAGGATAATCAAATGAAAGTGAAACTTTTAGGAATTTCATGACACTGTGAGTGAGACTTAGTCTTTCCACATTACCTGTATTTGTCCAGCCATTTCAGTATGGCACGTTATCTGATAGCAGATATAGTTTAGCTATTGCTTTATTACCTTTAGCTGTTACAAGCCATTTGGCAAAATAAACAGTTTAGCCAAGAAGGAAATGCAAAAGAAAATGTAAACAGTTTGATCAAAAGTACTTGTTGCTTTTCATTTCTTTTGCTATGTTTTCCAAAATAATGTCTCTGATGCAAACATCCACACTGCGCATCATTGGTTTCCGTATTGGTGACATTCTTCAAACATTCCTATCCTATTGGCTGTTGCGTGACAATACTTTTTCTGCATGGTAAAAATAGGTTATGTGACTAACCATCCCCAACCAGGATGCCTAGACAACACTTCAGAGGTGCTAGAAGAAAACAAAATTACCAAGTTGGGATGTCATTATTAGAAAACGGTTGAAAAACTCTGTTCATCAATACCCATTGCTGCAACAATATTATACCAGAACGTGCCACACTTACAAACAAATTGGCCTTTATGTTAGCCAGTGGATGTGTCATACTCTCTATTTTATAGCTAATTCCACAAGGAGTCTTATTCCCTTCTCATAAAAACAGCTTGGCAGCTTGGCAGCTTGTGAACCCATCCCACAATCCCTTCTTGTATGTCATCTGATTTCTATAGTTAAGCACATCATGCATTATTGGATATGCCAAGCTGTGGCTAATCTGCAAACTGGGCAGCTTTACCGATAGTGATGGACTGGTTACACTGGATCGAGGCATTTCCAGCAGCAGAGTTAGCATCTGCGATGGCCAGCTTTGGTCTGCTGTCTTGCAAATTGCCTGATACCAATTATCATCCTGCATGAAACCTCTCGACCCATTCAGACTTGTATTTTTGACAACATATTCTTGTCACAAACAGTTACCAATGATGATGAATTTCATTGGGTTTAACTTTCTCTTAATGTCGGCAATTCAGTGACCGAATGCCATCCCTCTTTTGACAGACTTGCACCAATGGATGTCATTTTCTGGAGTGGCTTCCCCATGCTGCTATGTTGTAGCAGGGCTGTGAACATATTCAAAATATTAATAGTCAAGGCTCCCACATACCAGCCAAGTTCTGTTTTTCCAGAAAAATAATTCTGGTTTCTTTTTGACTGAATCAAGTATTATAGTTCACCTGTTTTAAAAAGTCAAACTTTTGTTATTTGATTATTTTCTAGATCGTTCGGACCTTTTCTACAACGTCAGTTTTAAATTTGTGTTCTGGAAGTGTTCCCGAGTCTCAAAAGCATTGATCAAGTACAGTTTTTTTTTACTCCAGGAGATCATAATGCTTAATTGAAAGTGTTTAAATTTCATTAGGGAAGCTTGGCATGTTGTTTTGTGCCATATTTTTTGGCATCAAGATTGCTATTTTTCATGCGCAACATATACATGAACATATTCAAAAGAGATTATGCTTTTTTTCATTAGTGACTACCACTTAAAATTATATGTAAATATTATTCTAAGCCATATGGCATCTTTGAATAGAGAAACTTCTTTACAAGTGTTTTTCCATTTGTTACTTATTCCTATGTCTTTATCCTAAATCATCTGATTGTAAGGAATGCAACATCATTTATAGACGATAATTTTCTTAAATTTCAACTTTGTACTCATTGTGAGAACAGATGAGTCTCTTGCCCAAAGATATTTCTTATTAATTATTCGAGAGAGTGAGTCTATTTTTTACATGCACACTATGTGAATGGAGATCTCCCTTAAGCAGTCTTTTGACTTTTTTTTTATCATTGAGCACAACTTTGCAATGCTTTAAAACCCATGACGAATAATTTTTCTGAAATAAGAGATTATTAATTTTGTTCACACTCATGTTAATTTTGAATTAGTTACTTTAAGTTAACTATTAAAATGTTTAACAATAAACTATAGTTCCCATTTATATATATATATATATATATATAAACAACTCAGAGTAAATAAACTGAGCCGAAATAATTAAATATTGTATGTGTTTTCTACTTAAAATTGCCAAGAAGGTCCGGCTTTTGTAGACACCAACCCTTTAAATGGTCTTTGTTCGTCCTTCAACTGGATGACCATTCAATGCACTTTAGCATAGATCCATTGCATTTCTTCACAAATTGCAATATATCAGCTAATAAATATGCAAAAATTAATCTGTAAAACAATGTTGAATATCGTGACCTTTGCCAATCATAAAATTAAAAAAAAATCGGAGCAAAACCGCACGATTTTTATGGATTTTTTTTTTTGGATTCTTTGAAAGAAAAAACAAAATTCTATACATATATACATACAAACTTCAAATAAAATGAAATTTATTGTCCCTCAAAATTTTATACAGGTTTTACTGTATGATGAAATTTTTCAACAACAAAAAGAAAATGGAGGAGGGCATATACAAAACATGTATATTATGCAAATAGTCATTGTGAATTGCACATATTTTATATATACATATATATATATAATAAATTTTTATTAGATTTTACAACTAATGTAATATAATTCTCTATAAATTGTAAATAACGTATTTTATTTCTTCTCTAAAAATGTCAAAATTTAAAAAGAAAGTGGAGGTACATAAGATGCGAGAATGACCTTTATTTTTGTTAGAGGAAATGCCCGCCGCATCTTAAATTTTCCAGGGGAGGAAAAAACGTCGACGTGCCCTGCTCCGAAAGCGAATCGATAGAATGTCTTAGAAATCGAAGAATGTGCTTTATTCCCGTCACTAAGCTTAAAAGCTGTCGGAATGTTTTTATACGTGTACGCGTGCGTACTCTTCCTTTCGGTCTCCTTCGATTTTTGGTGACTAGAATTTCTTTAAAGATAAGCAATTTAAAATTGTTTGATTCCCGAAACGTACATTCGTAATTCCACGCACGAGACGACGGATGTGCATCTAGTCACCGAATTCCAATTTAGTCTTTACTACTTTCTTTGTAGCGACCAAGGATTCGGAGATTTTGTTGATTCGTTTGTCAATATTCTTTTTGTGTCTCAAATCTTGACATATTTAATTAAAATTAGAAAGAATTGTCAAATAGTTGTAAAACTTGCAGTAGATGAAGTCGTCTTTGTTTCTTGTAGTGAAAATTTAAGAAAAATAAACAGACTTTCAAATATATTTGAAAACTAATTGTATGGACGAGTGTTTATTAACTTCCTAATGACTTTATGTACACTTTTTAGGCTTTGATTTCAGATGCAGAAGAATAAACTAAAAGGGAACTTTGGGATACCACTGCCTGGATGGTTTGGCAATGGCTTTTGTCAGATCCACTTCTTCGTCACTGCTGGTATCTCTGTAAAATCAAATGCAGTATGGTGTAAAACAAATAAAAGTTGGGACGTTAAACTTTAATAGAACTAAATCAGGACAGTTAATATAGTAATTTTTGTGGATGTCACACAAATGTACTTGTTCACTGAATGGAATAAGTTATCAATGTGAGACCAAATCACACTAGGTATCTGTTGTCTACTGGAGTGAGTGGGCAAAGCATGGAGTTTCGTCCTCTAGTATAATTCAAATGCATTAATCAGGTCTTAAAGGTATATAATTATGCTATAAATACTAGATTTGACTCCTCCCAATCAATTCATTATAGAACAATTTTATGTCTAAGATTATTTTAAATAATTTAAGCCTAATAACAAGAACATTTAGATACATGACAAAGGCTCTCATGCAATTTCACTAAATCAATTTACACACAATGCTTTGCATTTTGTCATTTTAAGCCAATCACACGTGCACTTCTAGGGGAACAAAATTGAAATATTATTCAACTCTGCTAATTGTTCCTCTCTAAAATTAGAGCGCTGCCGAACTGGAGTATCTGAGAAGAGCCGCACAATTTGGCAATAATAATTTGCAGATACGAGTTAAAAATTTATATTATAGTAAGTCAAGGACATTGAGGCATTTTAATTAAGCATACATTATTAAAAATATTGTTTGTCTACAAGTATGTTTTTTCTAATATCAGGACTTATTATACTGGCTTTACAGATAATACTACAGAGTTTCACAGAAAACAATTTTTTGTTTTAGGTATATTAAATAAAAATAAAAAAATTGTTTTCTGTGAAACTCTGTAGTATTATCTGTAAAGCCAGTATAATAAATCCTGATATTAGAAAAAAACATACTTGTAGACGAAAATTTATATTATAGTTAAGCATACAGTTTTGCATAGCAAATTGCAAGAAAATTTTTTGTTCTTTTTCTATGGGGAAGATCTGTTCACAAGTATTCAATGGCATTTCACCCCCCTGTTTAACTACTTTAAGTTTCTTTATCACCTAAATCTGCAGTTTTAAGCTTTAATGAAACACAGCAGTGTCACAATGATGGTCGAGGACAATGGCAATCGACAAGAACTGGAAGGACAAAGAATAGGATTTGGATACAGCCAGTCATTAAGATTTCCTTAAATCTGTATCTAAGTGAAACTTAGTGTGATACTCTATTATTTCATCCTTACATTTAAGAATTTTGCTTTCACTATGACTCTGAACTTCATTGTAAATGTCAGATCTTGACATAAAAAATTTTCTGACAATTCATTAATTCTCAGCTTAATTAAAGAAATATCAATAGAAACAACAGCACTATCCTGGAAAAGGGTTTGCATTACAATATATTCTATGAGACCAGACTTGTCATCCAAAGACCTAAGGTTATTCGGGAATTAGTGAAAATGGACCGACTGGCTTTTATGCCAATCGGTTACCAATGGCAACAAAGGACTAGGAATTCGGACTGAGAATGGAAGGGAAGGTTTGGCCCGACTTTGCTGTTGAAATCCAAATTACATCAGATATTTTTGACGGCATGTGTCTGACTGTAACTGCCATGTATAATGACCAGCTCTAATAAATATTTCTGCATTGCTTAGTAAGCATTTTTGGTTGTTACCTGACTAAACAATTGCCAAGGCCATAAAATAAAGTGAGGTCTGCCTCAGAAAAACATTCCACTTCTGATGTTGGCATGAGATCTAAGGGATGGAAGGAAGAAGCAACCTCAGACCTGCTCGACACTGAATTAAGCGGGAGAAGCCTCAACAAGACATTGGGGACTTTTCAACATATTTTAGGAAATGGCAACTTTATCAAGATGGTCCTTGCACCTATATAATCGAAAACCAAACAATTTGCTGAGCTTATTATTAATTTACTGTTCAAACGTTTTCAGCCTACTTCTAATAGGCCATCCTCAAGACATTACTGTTCTACAATCGAATACAAAACTTTTGAATAAATTTTAAATTTAAACTTTTAACATATTTTTAAACATCTTTACAATAAACTGTAAACTATTAAATACTTAACTAAAAATTTTTTTTAAACATACTATATAATTAATGTATATTTTTTGTTATATGTTTAAAAAAAATTTTTAGTTAAGTATTTAATAGTTTACAGTTTATTGTAAAGATGTTTAAAAATATGTTAAAAGTTTAAATTTAAAATTTATTCAAAAGTTTTGTATTCGATTGTAGAACAGTAATGTCTTGAGGATGGCCTATTAGAAGTAGGCTGAAAACGTTTGAACAGTAAATTAATAATAAGCTCAGCAAATTGTTTGGTATTCGATTATATTTGTAAGTAAACTGCTGAGGAAGTGAGAGTAGTTGGTCCTTGCACCTATGTTTGGGTGTGGCCATAGCAATATAGTTGTCTCTTATGGCACAATAAGGTATTAATGACCAAACATTTTGAAAAGGAGTCCCATTCATTGCAACTGCAGAAATTCTATACTTGTACATACAACCTGGCAAAGACAAGCATGAAAGAGAAATCGTTTAGCAGTGCAAAAGGCAATTTCTACAATGCCTTAGTAGCAAAATTAAATGTCAAGTGCAGAGGGCAAGTCGTAAGATGCCATGGTTCTGTAATGGCAATGCTTATTGGTCAATTACGACTTTTCCGTGTGTTCCTTTATTGTAATTTGAATATCATTTGGTTAGTAATCTATTGTACATAACTCAGTAGGACAACTGAGATCAAAATGTAAGTTGCAAAGCTTTTCATTTGACTTGAAAAGGGAAAAAAAATTTGTCATTCAAGTATATCTTTGATTTTTCTTCAAAAAACCTTTACCTTTGGCTGCAGCAGTGGAAAATTTGGGTATTGTCTTCAAAAGAACTGTGCAATACTGGTATAAGCATTTCAAATCTGGAATCCTATGCATGGAAGAGAAAGCTTCAGAATCCATTGTTTTAAAACCATGTTGTTTCAAATCCAGGCACAAGCAATTAAAGACTACCTAATTAACTGGAAATATCATAATCCATTGTTGATTGTCATTTGCATGAGCTTTGAAAGGTTAATGAAGCTGCCATGTTATACTTCGCGATCGGCATGGCACCAAGCTTCTGGGGATGTCAAAAGTTTGTCATTGATTGCCCAGGAACCACCATATAAGTTATAATGCAATACTTCAGAAAAACTCACATAATGTCATCTTTCTACTAGTAGAGTGAAATAAACCAAAACTTTTCAATTTGCATGCATTACATAGTTACAGAGGATGGGAGCCAAAGAACATGGAAATTCTGAAAGGACAAAATGAGTCTGTTTGCAAAAATGGTTCATTCTGCAGCAAGGAAACAACTGGGTTCTACTGTTGTGCATTGGTCACAGCATACCAGTCCTTCCCTGACCACCTTACTTTCACCTGTTTCATAAGATGAAAGAAGAACCAAAAAGTCAAGGATTCAGTTTCACAGCAAAGATAGAAAATGCAGCAACACAAGCTCTTCATAATGTCTGCAAGAATGGTTTCCAGGACACGTTACAAGACATTGACTAAAGTGTGTTGTTGTGGAAAGAAGGGTTGTATAGAGTAATAAAAACTGTGCAAAAAATTTAGTTTATTTTTGACTACCTGGTATGTTTACAATAAATAACCGACTACTTACATTTCATCTGTTTCCTTTGGCTTCAGAATAGTTATGTTGTCCTCTTCATCACTTTTGCCAGATTCTTGAGCTTCAAAAATAAAAACATTTCTTTGTGTAATTTAATGAAAACAAATTTGTGACTCAAATATTTTACCTACATACTTTTGTCCATGTCAGACGTTGATTCGGAACAGGCAATTGTGCCCGAAGTTTCATCCTCTTTTCCTTCAGCTCCGGAATGAATTATTCCCCATTTACTTGGGCCGTCTTCGCCAAGCGTGGCAATGCCCGGAGCCTGTCAAAAAAAGAAAGAAAGTCAAAATACCATTTGCAAATGTGATACATATTTATTAATACGTTATGTACAAACTGTAACTGAATCTTGTTACCTTGAGATGAATGAGGATTTCATTTTTATCGGTTTCTTCCCTGTCGATTTCCATGGTCTCTTTCATGAGCTGTACGTGTAGGGGAGTCGGTTGGTAGTACGCTCCGAGTATGGTGTCGGTTTTTAATATTTCTGAGAATCCCTTTCTTGTGTTCGTCCTAAAGATAAAATGATCAAGATTATAATCAGACAAAACTGTGGCATAATTGCCATTTTGATTATTATAAAAAGAAGAAATGCATGATTGTTCTATCCACCAAACAGTAAATAAGCCAGAAGCATTCATCAAACTGAATTTGCACATCTTGCCTCCAATTCTGTATATATATATATATATACTGTATATATATATCAGTATATATATATATACTGATGTCTTTCATGTATTTATATATATATACATACATGAAAGACATCAGTCGTACACAAGGTGTTTAGCCAGTGGAAAAGAGGGTAAGGGGAAGAGGAGATAAACAGTAGAGAAAGGTGGGATCCCTCTGAATAGCGTACATATGACTACTGTATCCTTTATGTTTGATGTTGGCATGCAGTTTTTAGGCTGCAAGGCTGTAGTCCCTCAAAGGGTCTAAAAGAAAACCTGAGTGTAGCCACAAATAGCTAAGTGCAGAAGTTAGTGCCAAGTGGCTGTTAATAGGAAGACATATCTACTTATGCTATTAACAGCTAGACAGACAAGCAAGACCCCAATTTTTTTATTTTTATAAACATTAACTTACTAACTAAACTAATCTACCATAACCTAGGATGAACTTAACCAGACAACTAAAGCTAACAAACCCTAATCTAATTTAACCTAACCTATCATAACCTAACTGAGTCCTTAATCTAACAACTAGGACTAACTTAAACAAAATTTAGAATGAAAATAAGAATTAAAATACAAAGTTGAAAGACAGCTATATATCGACAGTTGAATGATTTATTTTTGAAACAAAGCAAGGGTAAGCTAATTGCCATCCGTGCCTCCAGAGTGAGTGCTCTCAAGAGTCCCACTATGAATGTGAGAGTAGATGGGGTTGCAAGGCCAGTTGTACCCTTTGAAAATAGTAGCTCTCATTAAACTATCCCTAATGTGATTGTACCTATTGCAGCAAAAAACTCAATGAAGTGGTGTTTGGTCTTTCTGAATACCACAATTGCATTGTGGATTGTCTCCAAAGTTAAATATATGCAAGTATTGCTTAAAGTTTCTATGTATTGTAAGTAGCTGAGTGAGGGTGTAACTAGGGTAAAAGTGGCAAAGAATCACAAGTAGTGTCCACCTTGGGGACGCCTACCAGTGGTGTCATGGTCAAGTTGTCTTGCCAGAAAATGAAGATTTGCTTCTTGATGTGATTGTTGATGTATGAGGTAGGAATGTAACTGAAAGCACTAGTGACTGAAGACTTTGCAGCTTGTTTGGAAATCTATTCTAGTGTTGTTGTCTAAATGTTTGAGAATGTTGTATATGAGATAACGAGTTTTAAGCAGCTATCAGACTTCACAATCCTGTGTAAAGCTACCCTACTGTCAGAATAAATGCAATAGTGTAATTAGTGTCTTTTATCCTTCTTATGCCTAATGTGAATTAAGTTCATATAAATAGCTAAAGTTTCTGCCTGTGCTATTGAGCAGTGTGTACCTAGATGGAAGCAAGCGTTATGAAGCTCGTGGCCTAAGTTGAAGTAAACTACAAAAGCAGCACCCACTTTGTCACCCATCTTGGAACCATAAGTGTAAATCCTAAACATGGATCTTCGAAGTAAATGTCAGGGGCAAGCTGACAGGAGGGGTGGTAATAGTAAGTTAGAAGGGTAATTTTGTTGATGCTGAATTTTTTTATATCATCGATCAAGGTCAAACTGGAGAGAATCTTATCTACTCTAATCATTTTGTCAACATCCGAGTCAACATCCAGGGTAAGGTGGTGAGATTTTCCTGCCAAATAATGCATTTAATTTCTAGGCCAATAGAGCTGCAATCCTTTGAACTTTGGTGGCCACATGACCTCAGACCTGTATGGCATAGAGGAGTGCCGGATGAATTGCACCCCTGTAAATAAGCTTAGTAGCGTTAAGGCCAAGGCCCCATGTGTTCCTAGCATTATTAATGAGGACGTTGGCTGTCTTTTTAGCTTTGTCCGTGATGTATTTGATGTGGGGTGTGAAGTTAAGTCTCTTGTCAAGAATAGTACCTAAATATTTAATTTCCATTGTTTGCTTTATTCTGTGAGCAACTATTCGAAGGGTAAGCTTCCTGACGAGTGGCGCGTTCCTACCAACTATCATGCTTTCACATTTGTCAGTGTTAATGGGTTGCCTATGCATAATACTCCATTGGTGAATGTTATTGAGAATGTTGTTGCATATGTCCTGTAAGCATTCACTGTTCCTGCATGAAGCTAGGATAATTGTGTTGTCTGCATAGCCCTGTATGTGGCAGACAGGAGGCAGTGTGTCATTTAAGTGCAGAATAGAGTTATAGGCTACTTTCCAGAGACCAGGACCAGTCCTGGATCCCCGAGGACAGCCTCGAGTGATGGGTATGATTATGTTATTTTGTGTTGTATAAACACATGCACTCCTGTCGCTAAGATAGGATTGAAGAAGTTTGTAAATATTTTGAGGGCAGTGATGAGCATGTAATGTGTGCAAGCCACCAGACGTGATCAAAGGCACTTCTAATGTCAATAGTGATTATTGCCGTATGCTGATTATTATGTTTAGCCTGGTGGATGTAATTAACAACCTGATGGATGGCATCTACTGTACCTTTGTTTTTAGAGAAGCGAAACTGATTCTGATGCAGGGCTCTATGCTAGCATAGATGCCAAATGATCATATTAATCATTAGACCATCTGCCTTTTCCCAGTTTTGGGAGAAGGCAGATCGGTCCGCATTTTTTGTGTCAGCAGTGGTGGGTTTGGGAATCAATTTAACACTAGCCTTTTTCCACTGAGTAGGAAAAAGGCCAGCGTTCAAGCAGATATTAAAGAGAATTACAAATGCTGTAGGATTGGCCTCAAATGCATGTTTAATCATTCTAGTGGCTATGCCATCAAGGCCTGACTTTGTTATCGGTGAGCAAACGGATGGCATTTGAAACCTCGATGTAGGTGAAGTTATTGTCATTGTCTGTGTTAGGCAGAGTGAGTATAGAACTTCTGATGATGTCTTGTGTACTGAAAGGTAAAGACTAGTGAGAATATAGGTGATAGTTTCCTCCATGTTGTTAGTGTAGTGACCATTGGAGAGCTAGATAGTGGAGGGGGTTTGGAGCTGGTGTTTTTCCTTACAAGCTAAGTAGTACGATTCTGACCAGGAATTGCAGCCACAAGTGTTTGTCCTTGTTTTATTTATAAGGGTTTTGAAAGCATTGTGTTCGTGCCTGTACTGATCTGTGAGTGTGACTTTAATGTCTGGGTCCTGTTCATTTCTAAATTGCCTCCTTAATCTCCTAACTACTTTTTTCTTGTTTTCTAGCTCAGTGGTCCACCAAGAAACTTTTTTGTGTTTACAATGTTTGAGCTCAGAGACAATAATGTAAGAGTTAGTGATTGTATTTGTAAGCCTGGTGACAAGATGGTCTATGGTATCCTGAGTATAGTGACTATGGTGAGGGATACCAGCCCAAATGTTATTGAAGGTGTCTTGGAATAACTGTCAATTAGTGTGAGTATAGTGAAAACTATGATTATTAGTATTATTAGTGGTGTTCAGTTGGGTGAAGATATACCTATGGTCACTGGCAGAATCTATATTGGTAGTGTAACAGTGGTTGACCCTAGGAATGATGTGACTGTTTCCTAATGTTAGGTCAATCCGTGGTACAGGAGTAAGTTGGAAGAGTGCTGGTGTTCGGGTGAGTAAGTCGTGCTGGGCCATGGTTTCATTAACTATGTTACCCCTAGGATCATCTTTTGGACTATGCCAGGTGCAGACTTGTCATTGAAGTCTCCTCCTATTAGGATAGGTTTATCTTTGTATGATTTCAGGAGGTGATGAATGTCTTCTATGGCCGTCTCAATGTTAGTAGAGTCTGGAATGTACTCAGAACATATGTAAAGGTGAGTTTTATTGTCTGTAACACAGACGATGGTAATGTATTCTGTGGTGTGTTGGAAGACAAGGCAGGCAGTAATGTTTTTGTTCCTGATGATAATACCAGCCTTGATGTGATAGCCAGGGTCCTGAGCTGGTTAGACTTTCCAATCATTGAACCTGACTATCATGTTGTTAATAGTGAAGGCTCTTGGATCATGATGATGTCTGTATCTTGTACATTGGAAGTGTGAATGAGGAGGGAACAGGCAGCTTTGCATTTCTATGCATTAATCTGTATGAGTTTATTGCTGCCTGTGTTTGTATTGTGAAGGGGTCCTAGCTGATCCTACTGGCAGCTTGTTTTCATGCATTTGGTTTTGTGACACTGTTGAGAGAATGTGGTATATGTGGTCTTATGTTTGCTCCCTTCTAGTAGTGTGTTATTGGCCTTTGCACAATTTACACAGCATGGTTCCTGACTGTGGACATGGCAAACCTTGTAGCTGTGGCTGCCCATGCAGTGACTACAATATTGTTTTTCTGTGCATTTACTAACTAGATGGCCATAACCACAGCATTTGTAACAGCATGTGAGAGGGATGTAATCATCTACTGCTATCGTTGCCCATTGCACACTAACATACTGCTGTTGGATTAGCATGTTTCTAATACTAGAAGTAACCTGAAGGACAACATGTAGTCTAGAAGTGTCTGTCATGTTGCAGTTTATTTTTGAAAGAATACTGCAAGAGTCTTAAAAATCCTGAAGAGTATGTGCGGTATTTATTGCAGTGTTCTGGTTGTATAGTTCCTCAATGAAGTTGCTAGTGACAGCGTTGCCCGGGACATTTAACAGAATAACCTTTGGTTGTTTGGCTGCCGAGTATTTAATGTCTAACCTATCTGTTAATGTTTTTACCGAGTTAATGGCAGCCACCATTTTGTCACAGTCATTTTTTTATATTTAATTGAATACAAACTCTGTTGTTCCTAATTTTTCGAAGTGCTTTTACAGAATTCCCTAGCTGGTTCGGTTTTATGTTTGTTGTGAGTGTATTTCTAATTTCATCTTGGTTAATGTTAATGTTCTCTTTTGGAAACACAAGAACAGCGTATGTGCCAGCACTGAAATGTGGTTGTTTTTGTAGCGTTTTTTGTTTAATTTTCATGTTTGTTATGTTAGTCCTAGCAGCAACACCATTGTAAGAGAAGGTCAGTAAACTTGTAGGAATAGTGGTTTTTGCAGTGTCCAAGATTTTATTCACTTTGCTATCTATCAATGATCCAACCTTCTCTGAAACCTCTCGTCGAATGTGACTAACACTATCAGCTAAAGATTTGGAAACCGCTCCACTGATTAAACTGTTCAACATGTCAACATCATTATTGGGATGATGGGCCGATGCACAGATGGTCTTGTCTGCTAAAACAAACAGATTATCTCCATTTTGTATAGCAATATATTATACCTACAATGATTTCTATAGCAAATCACAATATCATTGCAATAATTATTAATCAAATAGGAAACCGACACTTACAGGGTGGGTAAAAATTTAGTTAACTATTCTTAAATTTTTATTTTGGTTAACACTAATTTGAAACAACTGTGTGTTAATTCCCTGTAACTAAATTCAAACCAATCAAAATTCTAAAGTTGATTTTAAGTTCTTAAAATGTGTCTCGTTTAACTAATTTTTGGGCAATCTTATAGTATGATACACTGCATAACATAGTCAAACTTTAATATAGACTTGGAATATTTAATTTCTTGTAAAAACTAATAAAATTAATCTTTCTTACTTTTCTGTTTCTAGTGATTCTTTCATATATTTTGTGATTTCTTGAGCTCTTTCTGCTGCCAAATTTGTACACTGTAATAACTAAAACAATATTTAAAGATTAATTAAGTTATCGGACGGTTCTCGTCGAAATTCCGTTTGAGACGTCACCTTTGTTTTCGTCAGAGCGAGAAGACCGTTCATGTGCAACAGGCAGATTTCTCTGAGGCCGTTCATGGCCGCCACCACTTTGCCGTCCGCCAGACGCTCTTCCAGGTCGGTGGGGTCGGCCAGCACCTGGGCACTGAAAAGATAACGAAATTATCGGTCCAAATTTAAAGGAGTGCATCTATACTACCACAATAGCTATCTATAATACCACAATATGCTATCTATAATACCACTATAGATTTCAATAGATATCAATAGCTATCTATAATACCACAATAGATTTCTATTTTAATACTTGAAAATCTTAAAGAATAAATGTCAAACTAATCATAACCTCTCACTTTTTCCTCAAATACAGGAAACAGAATATTTCCAAACAATTTATATTGTAACATTAACATTGCTCAACAGAATATTAAAACATTGCCTCATGACAATGTTATTATTTTGTATATAACTGTGCAGAAATGTACAATTTGACCATTTTGATTTACAGAAAAAAAAAATATTTTATAAGATTGTAAATTCTATCATTCTTAGCAAAATGTGAAAATGTTCATTACTTATCACAAAATCTTTTCTCACAAAGGCAAATAGGGCAATAGCAATATCAAAGCGATGTCAGTCGGAATCGATACAGCAATTTATAATAAACAGTCTTTTTTTAAACACACTTACCCTTGTTCAAAAATAGCAAACGTTATACAAAATGGCAGATGATTTATTCGCAGAGGCACGGGACAGTGATCTTCGACAGGATGCTAATTTTTAAAAAATTAAATTAGACAACGTAATAATAATACGGTAGAGCATCGATTATCTGAATCAATTGGGGACTGGGTTGTTCGGATAACCAAATACGTACGAAAAAATATATTAACCTATCCCACGTTTAAATTTGTTCAAATCCTGGCACATCCTTAAGTACCCTCTTGTGGTTGCGCCAGTGCTGCCAGCTAAAACCTGCACACCAACAAAAATAATATTGCAGTAGCCCAAGACATAGCCAAAGATTGCAGTGTGGCAGCATTAGTGGAAATTTAAATTTGCCTACCGAAAAGCTTTTGGTTAATTGACATTTCGATAATCGATGCTCTACTGTAATACAAAAACTTCTCTTACAAAAATGTAAATAATGTTAATAGTTTTAAAATTTAAAATAAAATTACAGAAATAGTAGTTTTCACACGAATTTATTCGACAGCCGGGGAGGCCTGGGCCAATTCAGACATTTTTGTAGACAGTCCACCAGACCCATCGTCGGTACGTTTAAAGGGCCACTTAGTGCCCGAAAAACAGAAAGTCGATACCGCATTGTGGTATTAAATCATGTCCGCAAGTGTTGGCAGCAAAATTAGGAGCAAGACGAGCCAAATATAATTATTAGCCATCGGTATTGCAGGAGACGAGCAATCAAACTATTTGTCAGATTTTAGTAATTAATATCTGTTGTTATAAATTAAATTTCAGTAAGATACTTTGTATCTTACTGAAATTTGTATTAAGTCACAGGACCACAAATTTGTAATACAAACTATATTAAGCTTATCTCCATTTTTTAAAAATTCTTGATGATCCATTACAGAAACACATTAAGTTATTTTCAGAAAGTTACAGAATTTTCATTTGCCAGAACCAAGTTTGTGTTACATTTTGTGCTAGACGCAGACTCTGACCTTTTCCCCATTGGCTGCCTTCTCTTAATGTATCGGATTATCAAATGATAGTAGTGTGAGGAATTTGGTAACGTTGACCCGAGCATGGCCGGCTTGTGGCATTCGCAAATTCCTCACGTGTTCTACTTTCATTTGATTGCTTGGTACGAGCAAGAAGATAAAAGAAAACTGCCTCACTTTAACTGTGCCAGTGTTGAAAAATTATCAAACGTATATTAATAGTAATTAATTATTAAAAATGTAATGTATCTTTGACGAATGAACATTGACCATTACACAATTAAATTTTGAGTTAATTATTGAAAGTGAAGCTTTCTAAAATATGATATTTATTTCCATTTTTTTTTTTTCAATCAGTCTTGTGAAAGATAAACTTTCTTTTAAAAATCTTAATACAAATTATATGAAATATTCCAGAAATACTTATTATAAATTATAAAATTAAAATCTAGAAGTTTATTTTAAGGTAACATACCACAATGACATTTGTTCCCACAACAGAAACATGAGGTCTCCTGTTCAAAAGAAATAAATTTAAAATTTTGTAAAATATTTATTAAATATATAAAATTAGAATTTATGTTTTTGTTAGGAATTGTGTGTTGAATCTGCCTCGCCTCTGGAGAAACAGGTTGTAAAAATTCTTGTCGAGCTTCATTTCAATGATGCTTCAACTCATGTATGGCATTATTTATGTACAAATGTAACAAATCCAATAGTCCAATTTTAATTAATGCCTGATTATCCGTGAGCTATAATAATAATTAGATATAAAGTAATTTGACTAGAGGTAAGCAATTAAATTAATCATGAGACTGCAATCTATTTTTTATATAAATTTAGAAAATTAATGACAACCTACTTTTGTTTAATTAAATCAAATACAATAGAGTCCCACTAATCCAAACATGTTTCAGTCGTGGAGAGGAAATTTTTTAGCTCACAAAATATATGTTTTAAATGGTATTAATGGTACAAAAATATTTAGAATTCCACAACAAAAGAAATTGTATTTTATTGTATTAATACTGTACAAAATTAATAAATCAGTGTTTGACATGGCATATTAAAACAGCAGATGTATACAGTACTTACACAGAAAAACAGAAACAAAAGTCATTGATGGTGTTAGATCTATATAAATTGGACCTGTTTTACTGTTTGCTTCTGCATTATTTCAATTATTCGGCTAATCCAAACAGGGCTCGGTCCCAATTGGTTCAGACTAGCGGGACTCTACCGTATTAAATTTATTCTGAAAGTAATAATCTGATAAAAGCCTTTTCTGTACATAGAGTTTTGTTTTGAAAAATTCTAGTTTGAACCTAATCCAGACCTTAGTAACCTATTGCTAGTAAGGATTGAGTTTGCATTTCTTGTCCCTCGCTCGTATTGATCTGTCTCTACGAGTTGGACGATACATAATGAAAGTAGTTACGATCAGATATACGGTCTAAACGTGCCCGTGCCGACTCTGTACAACAGAGTCAGCGTGTATGTATTTTAGATCTTGCCATACAAACAGCCAAAATCATTACCTGTTAAATTATGTGAGATGTTGAATTTATTGACAACATTAAGACAAACAAGAATGAAGATCAACTTTTAACAAATTGAAGATTTTATAAAGATCTTTATTGAAAGATTTTTAAACAAAATAGCCAAAAGATCCAAACCGTCTTTTGAGATATCGGTTTGTTACTTTCAGAAGTGAGACGGAATCTCTCAAGGTATCCAAATTTAAACAAATGCAACTTACCGAAAATGACTGAGGGCCGCCACCGCGGCAATACTGGCACATTCGGTGATGTTACCGTCATGATTTATCAAATGGAGATCAACACGAATTGCCCACACCTGAAAATTTAATTAATAAATTCATGTACAAAAAGTGAATGGATAATAAAAATCAAATTAATAAAATACAAGTACAATTGTAGAATTCCGTCGGGTGGCAATTAAGTTTAAAAATAAAATTGAAGGTAAAGTCTGTTAAAAAAGAAATCACCATTTATTCACTTTCAGTGTTCCGGAATACAAACTTTTGATGACCGACCTTTCTTTATACAGTAATACCCCGACTTACGCGAACCCGGAGTTACGCGATTTTCAAATCTCGTCGATTCGTCTTTTGTTTGAGCGCCACGCAACCCTCGATTACTCACTCCCCCCACACTATTGTTCGGCTTACATGTTCGGACGTGTCGCGCCAAATCCACACATAGCTACAATTTATTTTGTGTTTGTTATATCTACGGAGACTCGAGAGACTCTACTATGTCATCCAAACGAAGTAGAACTAATTCTTCTGCATCAAACAAGAAAAGAAAAACTTTATCTTTGGAATGTAAAGTTAACATTGGGTATGTTCGTAAAGTCGAACGAGTTAAGCGAGAATGAAGTCATCGTTATTCCTATTTCGTTAGACTTTTCGAACGATTCGTTACTAACGCGTTTAACTCGTTTGACTTTACGAACGTACCCATTATTAAAGACTTCGATACAAAAATGAAAATTTGTGAATTGGCAAAGAAGTTTGATCTACCGGAATTGTCGGTCAGAACAATTATAAAAGGCAAAGAAAAAATTCTCGAAGCTGTGAAAAATGCTCAATCTTTAAATTCAAGCATCATTCGTAAACGTCACAGTATTATCGCTGAGATGGAAACAATGTTAAAATTATGGTGTAATAATCAAGTAAATGTGAAAAATTGTAAAATAATATAGGCCTAATTTGTTATACATATGTATTATCTAAGATTTTATTAAACATTTTTTTCTAAATTATTGTTTTCTTTAGTCTCCGGCCCCAATTAAAAATTATTTGTATGTATTTATATGCGAAATTATACCCCAACTTACGCGAATTCGACTAACGCGGTTACTGCTCGGTCCCACCTATCGCGTAAGTTCGGGGTATTACTGTAGGCTACTTGGCCGTCAAGTGGCCTATAATGGCCCCAAGTGGTAAGGATGGAAGGAAAGAAAACATCTATGGCATTGCCAGTTCCAATTTTTAAACTTGTCTTTGTAATTGGATAATTTTTTTTTGAGTTTTTAAAGGAAATTTTAATTTTGACAGCCAAGTAGCTTATAGAGAAAAGTCGGTCATCAAAAGTTTGTATTCCAGAGCACTGGAAGTAAATAAATGATGATTTCTTTTTTAACAGACTTTATCTTCAATTTTATTTCTAAAAATAAATATGATTCTATTTAATATTAAATAATTCAAATTTGAATGCAACACTTTGCAGCATGTATATTCATTCTAGACTAAAACAAACTCAAACAAAATTGTACTCGAAAGGGAATCTAGACCATTTAAAGCACAATTTGGAAATTAAACACCATATTTAATACATTAATTTGACACTTGGATGTACTGACCGGTTATTGCATGCTAATTTGTCCTGTATCAATTGTCTTGGACAGTTTACTGTCCAAGACAATTGTGTATTAAAAGCACTCTGTGAAATTTCACATATTTTCCATTGTTCTAGATAAAAAAAATCTCTAGAAGGACATCAAATAGAAGTGTTTGAATGGAAGTACTTTTTAAAAAGATTATCCAAAGAGAGAAGACTACACTAAAGGTCCAGAGGACAAAAATTCACTTCACGTGTAATCAATTAGTTATGTGCAGGATCGTTAAAAATGTATATCCGTGGATACAGGTGGATATAGGACACAAGTGGCCTATAATGGCCCCAAGTGGTAAGGATGGAAGGAAAGAAAACATCTATGGCATTGGATACGGATATTTAGTGTCTAGATACGGATCATTAGTGTCTAGATCCGTGGATACGGATCTCAACTTTCGTACTCAGTCAGCGCCGGTGCGTATGACCTTGGACCAATAGTTGACGCTTTGCGATAGTAACGCGACGTATTTTGACTTACACTGCACGTGTTTTTGTTTATAGTTTAGTGTAACACGGGATAGCGTAGATTACGTTTGTATTTTTGGAGAGTGTCGAGTTAAATTAAAATAAAAACAATGTCAACAAAAAAGTCTAGTAGTGTAATATGAAAATATTTTACGATAGTAAATGAATTTTACATGATAAAAGTTTTGCAATATGAATGTGCCAAATATGTGATTTTAAGAAATAAAAAGTGATTTGAATTGAAGTTATTAGTATTTTATTGCTATCTATCTTTAAAATTTCATATAAGTAATGAAATTCATTAAGATAAAAGATCCATTAAAGATCCGCTAAAAAATAATGGATATGGATCTTTTTTCCCCCTCGTATATCTGCGGATATGGATACCCAGCACATCACTAGAATCAATATTGCTGCTATTATATTAAAATACAGTCGACCCCCCTATAAGATATAGATACGTTCCAATTTATTAGGAATCCGATTTCTTACAAGTCGTTCCAATCACAGCCCGACACGTGTCAAGTTTACGGACTACGGCTGATTGAAAGGTTTTCTTCCATAAAATTAATCAATTCTACACTAATCCGACTCAACATTTCCAAAATACGTATATTTTTTTGTAGTTTTATAGGAATCATAATTATAGGGACCGTAATTATAGGGGGGTCGACTGTAAACAAACTGAACTCAACATTATACCTGATATTATTATTAAATGTAACTATATTTTGTCACTTACCTTTTCTTTGGCCACTATACATAAAGATTCAAGATCGATGCACTTAGATTCTCTTATGCACCTTTCTATCAGCCTCGAAATTTCTACTCCGAGATCGCTAGATCTAAATGGAAATATTTTTATTTTCGTAAGTTTTGGGCCACTTTCTATTTACATATTAGATATATCATCATCAGTAATTCAAAATTAAATTACAGTTACCGAGCAATATCTTTATAAGACAGTAAAGAGGCAGGCATTAGCAATGTCAAATATGTTGACTACTTAGCCTTCTTGATAAAAAGCACTGAGTTCAACGTTAATACCCACTTACCACCTAGAAAAAGCCCTTGCAAAGTTTCTACGAGACCTACTTCCAGAATCACCGCATGTCACTCCTTCCTCTATGGATGCCAAAACAATCATTAGTTCCAACATGGCAAAAGCACATGGCAATAGCAGCATGTTCTACAAAATGGACGTGATATCCCTGTACCCATCCGTTCCTGTATTTGAAGCTGTAATGCTAGCCAACGCTATGCTCCTCGAAAAAGGTTTTACGGTTCAACAAGTGCTAGACATTCGTGAAGCGTTGATCTTTATCACTGAAAACAACTATTTCCGCTTCAACCAGAAAATATATTTACAGAAGCAAGGAGTCCCCATGGGCTCTCCTCTCTCAGCAGTATTAGCCGAGCTCATTATGAGGGACGTGGAACAAAAAATTTTCAAAGTTCCGCTTGCTATGTGCTACCCATCACTATACTTGCGCTATGTAGATGACATTCTACTAATATGGGAAAATTCAGAAGAGGAGTTTATCCAATTTATGCAGCAACTTTCAAGCGTGCATTCCACCATCAATTTCACATGGGAAAAGGAGCAAGATCGATCTATAACATTTTTGGATATGCGGATACAGAAATCAATAGAAGGGCCGCAGTTTACGGTGCATCATAAGTCTAACATAGTCCCCTATATCATTCCAGCTGATGCATTTCAACCATCGCGGTATGTCAATTCCGCCATAGCGGCTCTCATCAGAAGAGCGATGCTACTTCCCTCATCGCAAGCTCTAATAAAAGTCGAACTGGAAATCGTAAGAACGGCAGTACATCACGCTGGATTCACAAGTGCCAAATTTACGCATGTACTACGTAGGGTAAAAGATTCCCTTTTCCCGTTTACCACACTACATAGCAAAAAAGAAATGTCTAGAGTACAATCAGCACTGCCGTACCTAGGAGCACCGTCCATACTTATTAGCCGTATTTTCCGGCGATACAGCTTTACTCTTCCTTTAACTACCCTACCCAACCTACGCAGGAGTATATGCAATGATCGGGATAAAGTCGACGTTTTAGAAAAATCGGGAATATACGCAGTGCAACTGGAAAATCCAATAACGGGGACAATTGAGAAGTATATAGGGGCAACGACAAGAATGCTCGCTTGCCGTATCGCGGAACATCAAGATGATATAAACAAAGGAAGACAGACCACAGAGCTCGCCAGAAAAGTTCTACAGCAGGGCTATAACCCGTTATGGTCAAAAACAGCGTTGCTCAGGAGCTGTAACAACAGAAGAATTACATTTATTTGGGAAGCGCTCCTTACAATGACCACAGACGCATGCAACGTCCCCACACTCGACTTGCCCGAAATATGGGTTACTTTATACCAGCGTTTAAATAGCAAAAAGCGCCAAGAGTCGCACAATTAGTACGATCGCTCCTCAACGCATGCGCTGCTAGTCGTGTGGATTTAAAATATTTCGAACTCCAGCAAAAGCTTGTTGCACGTGACCAACGGAATTACCGAACGCTATAATTTAGAAATTGACAAGAAAAATTTTCCGTTTTCTACTTGGAACATTCTGCACGTTCTAATTCAAATTTTGTTCTTTTTTTCGCCTGAAGACGACGATATAATACTCGTCGAAAGTACTTGCGATACAAGAAAAATCATATTAACGCTGAACTCAGTGCTTTTTATCAAGAAGGCTATACAATTTTGGCGTGAGTTTTATTTATTTATCTATTTCTATGTTGACTACTTAATGTTAAAATTCTACTTTCATTTGATCATGTAGCATATCTAAGCAATTATGTTTTATTCAATATACCTGTAACAATAAACGTAAGTGCACCCCATGCACAGATGTCATAAATGGTAAGGAAAGTGGAAGCATTTGCAATTTGTAAGGAAACTTTTTACTGGACAAAGTACTACATTTGAGCTAAGCTCTACAACAAAAATTGGAGTATATGTGCAATGGGAATTTCAACATTTGCCTGTAAACACCACTCTATTTAAAATAAAAAGAAAATAAATTTACATAGACCCTGCAGTTGTAGCCATTGATTGATTGGATATGTAAATTTTTGCTGCTTTGTATCTTGCACGGTCACAATAAGTAGACAAAGGACAGTATATATGAAACAACAGCAAGAAAGAGGTTACGATGGCTGATAACAGAGTGAGCAGATCCCCCCCAGGAATTGTATTTGAACAGGTCAATTGTCAGAATGTTCCTTGGTCACAAGGAATCTGGTTCCATTGTACCTGGATGTGTCAACGACAGACCAGCAATGACTACTCTCAGGGAAGATCAAATTTTGTCTCTGTTTTCCACAAAATATTGACTTGGTACATTAATGCAGGCAGCAACATTGTGGAACAGATTCACAGACCATCTTGTATCTTGATAAACTGCTAGAAACAGGTTACATGACATGGGCTATTACACATACGAGAGTAAGAGGAAGTCCATGTTGATGCTAGTTTGGCTTAGGAAACAGTTTGATCCAGAGGCCACTTGTCCCAGAGAGAAACTCAATGCTGAAGAGTGATTTGGTCCAATAGGTTGCCCTTTCCAGTCTGACATGAAATATCACGTAGAGAACATTAGACAGCCCAATGGAGAACTCACCCAAAACTGCATGAAGCAATAAGTCAAGTTTCTACCCATATTACAAGTGTGGGGGCATTTTGCATATTATAGCAAAGATGGTTTAGGTCCTTATGATGAGAAAGTCAATACACAATGCTATCAGACAATTTTGCACCATCATTTCCTGCCTTCTATAACCTGCCTACATTGGCAGGAAGATGCAATCTTCATCAAGATCTCAACTAATTGCCTACTGCATACTCCATCACCAAAATCATGTCTGATCCCAGAGTGGGTCCCAAATTTGTTCAATCTGAACCAAATTGGGAAACTGTGGCACATGCTTCAGAAAGAGGTCCAAAAACACAAGCCTAAAACAAAAGATTAGCCAAAGACGGTACTTCAAGAAGCACAAGCCAATATTCCGCAAGACCTACAGGCCTAATGGGACATAAGCACGTCTCTCATGCTTACGTCCCATTAATACCTAACCAAGTTGCTAACTCATATGATGCAAAAGGAAGAACCACAAATTGATGACTGTGCACGAGTGCAGAATACACACAAATTTTGAGCAGAATGATGTTTCTGGAACATATCAATATCAGGATGCCTGTTAAGACAACCTGATATTGATATGTGCGTGCATACCAATTTTTGTTGGAGATCACAGCTCAAATTGAATACTTTGTTTAGAAAAACATTTCCTTATAAACATCAAACAATTCTGCTTTTCTTACCATTTATGACCATTGTGCATAGGTTGTGTGTACATTTTCTACCTTGGGTAAGACAAATTTTTCATTAAACATAATGAAACATCTTGATTCTTTCACAAAAAGTACATTATTTACTACCAAAAATAAACATAAAACAGTCAATATTTTACTAAGAAACCTATTCATAGAATGATATGTGCATATAGTAAAACTGTGGTATTAAAAACCTGTTTACCTTTTTCTTAATTTTTATACCAGTCTACAGACTCGGGATTTATTAAGCCTCCAAAAGTCAGAAACAAATGGAAAACTAGCAGTTTTCCATGTACTAATGAATAATACAATACGGTAAAAAAAAAAACTGTGGCATTATTTTTCATTACATTGATTGGGACACTACAGTGTCCAGACTGATACTCAATCACTTGATTATCTATCTGTTTTGAAAGTCTTCAATAGAACACACACTATCACATTTGTTATTAAGCAAATATATTTGTCAATATTTAATTTTTGAAAATATACACAAAAGAGCGGGAATCCCAAACTGTCGAGCATTAAAAAGTATATGACTTAACTCGATCACTCATACTTAAGACATCCAAAATGAGTGCAGTAAAAAAATGTTATTTTTGCACCAAAACAATCAATTGCACTCGCTAATGATATAGTATAATTATTATATGTTAAATATAACATTTGGACAGTAATAATATAATAAATGGACAATAAGCACACTGTACATAACAATAACTGGCATATTTGTGTTTCGCTATTGCTCGGGTTTGCATCATCTCAAGAACAAGAAAGCGAGTTACATTTTTGATTTTCTTAAAACCAAAAATAGAACTCGCTTTCTTTTCTGTTCATATAATCACTCTAATTTTATAATGAGGTTAAAAGAAATTAACAAAACAAAACAAAATAAATAAGTTAAGAATAAAAATAAATTCCACATGAATATTACAACACTCCCTTGGTAGGATTTTTGGTTCCTATGAAAGATGTTGACTTTGTACAGTACTTGTCCATAAATCTTTATAAATAGAAATACCAATTAATGAATGAAAATATCAAATGTCAGTCTGAAGTTTAATACACTTAAAACACCACTGTCGTATTTATTACAGTACTTAAATTATGCATAGTAACAAATTAAAATATATAAGCTTCTCAATGGGAAACTGCAATATTAATGTGTAATATTTTCTATAAAATGATCAATTATCTTTATTTGATTAGTTGTAACTGGACTTTTTTGAGTGACCAGAGAGATCTTGCAGGCATGTAGAGTTTGGCTTATAGAGGATATTACAGAATAAAATATATAAGCTAAGGCACATTTGAAACCATATCCAATCACGCCATTATTTTTACATTCTACTTATGATTGAATTCTGTCATGAGTCGGAAACTAATATCACTTCAATAGTGTCAATAGTAGTTGTTACTCTGGTCATTCTAAATTTTCGGTAGAATTGACATACAAATAGAAATTTGTATTTATTAAACTATAAAGTTCAGCCAAAAAATGACAATCTTCAATTAGTTTAAATTAAGGAGGAAATAATAAGCATGGTAGCAAAGATATTAAATCAAAAACAAAATCATCAACTACCATACCATTCTCATAATTGATGATTCTGTTGCTGATTTAATACCGGAGCTAAAACGTAGGAAATAGAGAGGTTTCAGCCGAAGTTCAAATGTTAAACTTGTACGGCAAGCAGAAGTATACGTTTGACATTTGAACTCAAAGTAAAACACATGTTCACATCACACACTGACTCAAGGGATATTACTGAAAAATGGCAGAAACATTTAACAATGATGAATGTTACCAGCAAATAAATTTATTATTTATTTATTTATTTATTTACATTTAATTGGAAACGTCACAGATGATTGTATTCCACCCCCCTAATAACAAAAAAAAAAGATCCCCAATAAAATTATTACAAAATATAAAAGATATAACAGACAAAAAAAAAATTATAAATAAAGTAAAACAACAGTTACATTATATCTATATCTATATATAAAAATGGACGTGTGTGTCCCTATATTTCACTTTTCAGCCAAAATTACACATTGCACATAAATGGTGTTTGTATGTGGTAGTAGCCCCAAGTCTCCATTTGTGCACTATGGTGGTTGCGTCTCGATAGCTATAAGGCTGAGGGAGATATGGGGGCTTAATGTGGTTGACTTCGAAAATTTTCTATTTCGATTTTAAAAATGTTCGAACCGTTTTAAATTCAAATTTGTATTCGAATTCGAATTGGTTCAATTATAGAACAATTGTAAATGTTCCAGAAAATTGATCAAATTGAAAATAGTTCATTTGACTGGACGTAAAAATTCTCAAATTAGTCTGGAAATGGGGGATCTAATTCTTGCATTCTGTGAAAACGGGTAAGATTGGCTATAATGTAATTATCTTAATCTTCACTATCATTACTTTTTGCCCAGCAAAGCGGGTCCTTGAAGCTAATTCTAGATACTTAGAAAAACAGTCTTTTAAATATAAAAAAAACTATATTACATACAAATAAAAACCCAGCAAAGCGGGTCCTTGCAGCTAGTATTATATAAAATAGATTTACATTTATTTTTAAAAAAATTAAAATCACGATATAGGTAAGGTTCAACAGGCTGTATGTGAGATGCTATACAGTAAAAAAAAGATCTTTGTGAAAGAGAAAGGTGAAAAAATGGGATGAAGAAGCATGATGTATTACGGGTTCTTACAGTAGGGATGCAGAGACCTAGCCAGTAATTTAAAATTAGATCATTGAAGTATTTAAAGCAGAGAATGTGGTCAAAATATTTTAAGCGATCAGAAAGATTTGGAAGACCAAGGCGAACTCTTGCCACATTGTGGTTGTCAGTAAAGGATAAATTGCAGAGCTTGTGTATCAGAAAATAAACTTTATTTAATTCAGATTGTATTTTTTGAATCAGATAAAGGGAGGCCATGGCCCAGACTGGTAAACAATAATCGACTATTGATTGAAAATTAGTAAAGAAAATTGTTCTGAGTACAGTTTTTGAAGAGATATTTTTGCAAAAACGCCAGATAAAGCCACGTCTAATTGCAAGAGATTTAATAATGTAAGAGATATGATCATGGAATATTAATTTTTCATCAAATATGATACCAATGTCACAAGGAGACTGGACATAGTTTATTTTAGAGGAATCAATAAATATGGAAGGGTGGTAGGGATTGCGAAGTAGAGAAAAACATAACGACAGTTTTATGGATGTTGGTTTTTAGATTATAACTGGCAAGATTAGAACATAAAGAATTGACAGTGATCTGAAGAGAGGAGGGATCATTGGATAAAATTTTGATGTCATCGGCATAGGCAATTACTTTAGAGTGGGGGTTGATTAGTAATTTATCTATATAAGCTGAGAAAAAAGGCATGCTTAGTACAGATCCTTGAGGTATGCCGCAGATAGGAGAGAAAGGAAAAAAATCAGTCACCACTGTGAATCTTACATAGTCTGGATAAATAGTAGTTGTTTAACCAGCAGTAATAAACAAATTAAACTATTTTAAAGTATTTATAGGATATTTAATAACACTAAATAATTATTTTTAATTAGCATCATGTCTCCTACTGTATGATAGGACAATAGGACTACCTCATACTTTTGTTGAGGGAAGTGGTGGCTTATGTATATGAGCTCGCGGATTTTTACGGACTTTTTAAAAATCCAAATTTTCTGTTAATTATCTTCGGAAAAAACCCGAAGAATTTGAACTAGATCGGATTTCACCGATTGTATAACGACTAGCTGAGGAAGTTTACAGTTAGGTGTGAAGAATGCACCGTCATTGTCAACAAAAGTCAATCACGTGACAGCTTTCCCACGCTAAAGATATAAAAGCTTGAATCTCTGGAAGCTCAGGGTGATTCGTCATAGGAAGTTATACTTTGTGATAGTGCCCACCTCGATTCCTGAACCTCCATACAGCGGACTTGATCCAGCTACAGAGAGAGGACATCGGCAAGAAGACACGGAAGACACCACACCCTTCCATACAGACGACGTTCGCCAACTCTCCCTTCCACCGAGAGGTATTTAGGGGTTAGAATTTGTAAAAGCGCTCTCTCTCGAACTAGAAATTAGGTCAGCCACATAGCTACGAAATTTGTCGCCAATTTCTGTAAATATTTTAATATAACCACATTTAACCTTAGTAGTAAGTTTGCCTCTTGTAGAGTTTAGATTTGTTGATTCAATAAATGCTTTGTTATTTTGTTAAACCTGTCTCCTGTCACTTAAGGACGCCTGCCGACTTACCGATGCACTCCCCACTCGATTTGCCCTCCTAGCCATCCAACGACCCCGAGATCAAGTTTTACCAGCCTGTGCAGAGTAAGTGGTCAATTGGGACTTAACCAGTGACCCACTGCATATCTCACATGTAAATCCGAAAGCAGCTCAGAAAATTATTTTTAGAAAGTCTATGAACGTATTACGCTGTTGATGGTACAAGATGCTGTGAAAGACAAACCTACTCCTACAGAATTATGATAAGTTATTATGAACAGAAATATATGTAAATTCTATAGGCACTTCACATCACTTGGAAAAAAATTGAATAATTAAATAATTTATGGATTAAAATCGTCTGTTTCTTTACAATATTATTCATAAATGTTTAACTGATCATTATTTTAATAAAATACATCATAACTTTAAATCCAAACACACAAAAATGAAGTAGTTTAAGCCAAACTTCTACTCGCCATGCTAGACATAGCAAATGCCATTATCAACCTTCTAGAATTGCCAGATGGTGACGCTCAACGTCCAACATTCACGTTTTGGGCTGAAAACGTCAGCCACAACCTCTCTAATATCAAAAACAGCATTCTAAATATAGCTGAAATGGATGCCTATTGACTGCAGATAATGTCTGTGGTAGAATCGCCATATTGAGTACCACATTTTGATTCAAAAACAAGCACTAGATAAATATTAATTAAAATTTAATTTACTGCATTATTATTATTTTAGAGAAAGGAAAATATTGTGTACTTTACAAGTATGATAAAAAATATATCACTAAGCAGAGATTAATTGGAGTAGGTGTCATTCAATTTGGGAGAAATTTTACATTAAGCTTATAGGGAACTACAATATCATTATGAAGGGATTTATCATTATATCAATAATTTCAGTATTTGACTGCAAGATTCAAGATTTCACTTGCACTGTGTGTTCATTAGTAGTAAAAGAGGGATTGCATTTACAAGTAATAGAGAATTTTATAATAGAGCACAATATTTTTTGTTAGGTCCATCCTGCTACTAATTCATTCCATCCAGTTAGTAAAGGTTTCTGGAGAGAACACCAATTCCAGTTATTAACAAGTCTACACATTTGATGAAGAATTCTTTTGAATTCTTCATCAAAAATTATGAATGGTTTTTGAAATGTTTTGCTATGCCAAAAAACTTTGGCAATTTAAATTCTAATTATCTCTAATAAATACAAATTACCTTCCCGCTTCAAACTGTGAAGAAGCCATGGGCGACAATTCCACATTAATTTGGAAGATACCTTCTGACGGTCGAGCTGGCTTAGGAACCACAATTTCGCTTGAAACTTGGGCCAAAACTCTAGAAAAGAAAAACACGACAATTTCTATTAATAGTAACAAGAAACAGTTAAATGAGTTATTTAATATACAAATAGATGAAATGAAAGAATTTGCAAATGTTTTGAATCCAACTTTGTGACGTCTTGGGCCTGCCGTTCGGCGAGCATAGCCGGCTGGCTTGTGGCATTGGAAAGTCCAACTTGCAACGCTACCAAACTCTTCATGCTATTCTTTGGGTTATATTTTTGTTTTATAAAATAAATTAAAATATTGGATGATCAACTAGCAGATATGCCTAATGCTGCCTGGGCAAAAAGCAAGGACAAACAAAATGAAAATCATACTAAAAGTTTGGTTGTTTTAGCCTTCCACTGTCATGTTTATGAAGTGCCAAGGGGATAAAATCAGGGAAGGAGGAGGCATCGAGGTTTTATGGTAGCCCGTATTTTTTGTAGGGTCCTGCAGAATAAGTGTGAAAAATTTGGTGCAGATTGGTCAAAAAATTTAGTGTGTATAGAGTGTAAAGAAATTTAGTGTGTAATGCAAGCCTTCTATCATATAACAGGATCTTATGAAAGGAATGCTACCATCTTAAATTATTGTAACTATATTAATTATTATCCAAAACATCATAATGTACATCAAAACATTGGAAAAAACATCCAAGTTTTGCATTTGCCCATTACAATTTCTCAACGTGTGCATCTCGTATCACACTGCACAAATCTGACCAATACTCAAATTATTCCTAAACTCACTACGGCATCTCCATCACTCCTCCCACAGCAACAATTCTGCAAAACACAAAATACCTTCTCTGTTGAATCACTATTCACACTTATGGTGCTTTCAAGAGTTAGTAGATGATAAGATGTTTGAATGCAAATGGGAGATGAAATTCAGATAGTTATTCTACGGATTGATACTTTACATAGTGTACGTTGCATACTTCTCAGATAATAATTAATGTAATTATAGTAATTTAAAATGGTAACATTCTTTCTGGGATAATCCAATGAACAATTTTGTCAGAAAAGTTCCAATTCCAGAAGTATAACTGGATTGCCTACCTCTAGCTTCTACAAGGGAGTAAAAATGGAGTTGTCTCAGTGACTGTGTATACTAGTAAGCCAGTAGACACTAGGCAGAGTCACACTGCTAATACATACACGATACAGTATACAGTCTATTAAATTCCTTTCATGTTGCAACGTAAATCGTATTTGTTTTTGTTATAGTTATACAGATTCCTAAATATCCTCATATGTGTTAATAAAACAATTATTTTAAATTAATTGTGCATAGCCAATTAGGCTATGTACAAGATGTGATATTTAGGGAAAATTTTATATAATGTAAAAATTTAATTAATTTATTATTATTTTAAAAAATTAAGAAAGTAAATTTTAAACGGTAAAACAGAACCTGATGTGCTCCACTTATCATCATCCAAAATAAGAATTGATTTACTCCCAAATAACTATAAACACAAAACTAATTAAGGAAGTATTTTAATAAATATGTAACTACTACCAAAATATATGCAGATTATGACAAACTTTTAAATCAAAGGGTGCTGTAAGTACTTGAAATCATCAATTAAATCTTTGAAGCAAAAGAGAAATAATGGCAATACTTTTTGGTTTGGTGGAGTGCAAAGTTGGACTTTATGATCAGCAGAATACATATATATATTTTTAAAACTATTTCCACCTTGTGATCACTAAGATGGCCTCTTTTTAGCAAGTGCAATATGGTTTGACCAGTCTCACAATGGGGTGACAAGGTATGAGGGAAAAGATTCGACCTATCAAAAAATTCCTCAATGCTTTTCAACCTGTCCAACCAATTTCATTCCAGGTCCCCAGGGTGTGATAGGCTGACACTTTAACCCATGTGGCATAGAAGAACTTTGATTCTGATTGGCTGTGTGTGAAGTTTTTCTATGTGTATACACACTACAGTGTGTGTGAAATTACCGTGCAGTGGAAAAGGTTTAAGTGAAGTTTTATGTACAATACTGCAGTTTCTCCTACAGCTAATGCTGGAAATGACCCTGAAAAACCCAAAATCTAAGGAGTGAAACACAGACTTAGCAGGCCAGATTTCATGGGAGATCAATGCAATTACCAAAAAAGTCTTTCAAAAACTCAGTCCAAAACCAGAATATCTGTGATCAATCAGTAATACCATTTACTGCAAAAGTGAAAACATGGGGTTTACAACTTACGGATATGTGTGAAAATTGAACAAATAAAAGGAAAACAACTCAAGGATGACCTCATCAGAAGCTAGTATATGTCAACTTTCTGACCCGAGAGAGTGTCAGCTTACGCTTTCACAGAGTCGGTAGTGACGCCTTTCCAGTGACTTTTAGTCACCTCTAAGGTATTTGCTGCTTTGAATATAACAAGGAACAGTTGATTTCAGTCAGTCGTCACCTGTTCTTTCAACTGTTTAGTTTAGTGTGTTTGTGTGTCTTTTTGGATTAGTATTCTTCTATGCCCTCAGATTCCTCATCATCCCTCTACTTGCTGCTTCTCTCCCAAACTGCTAAGTGCATTCCAAAGATCCTCAACAGGAATTCCAGTTACAATTTGTGAGGTACCAAAAATTTGTAATCTCTCTCTCTCCACGAAATGAAAATACCCTGTTGTAACAAACTTTTTTGCTGTCTAATAAATGTTTAAGTGTAATAAATTGTATTGAGTGACTCAATTCCAATTGAATCTCATCATTTCCTACTCCACCCTCTCATCCCTAGTCTCACATATGAGACCACATTATTGCCATCTATAAAAAAGCTCAAAACTTTGTCTAGTATGCATAACCTACTTGATGTCAGAAAGAGAGACTGTAGCAGAACCCTCACAATGGTGTCAGAATTAGCACACCATCGCAGTACCCTTACATATGCAATGCTGTAAGTATAACTTGTCATTATAAATTTCTCACTGCACAGTAACTGTTTGGACACACACTATTACTGTGTCATTAAACTATTCAGTTCATGTACACAGATTTTTAAGATGAAAAAGTGTTGCTTTATTAAGGAGTATATTTTAAAAAATATAATAATGAAACTAGTTTTACTATTTACTAAACAATCTTACTTACTTAGAAAATAGTAATTAAGCAATTAAATATTATGGTAATACAACATACCTAGTATTTCCCAGTGTAGTAATACAACAGCCGTCATCTAAACCGAATACTATCGACAACCTCCTGCTGTGGTGATGATCTCGTCCATCCAGTCTCTGCAATTTAATTAACATTTTGACCATAAATATAATTATGTACAAGAGATAGTTAAACAGCATGGCTAAAAGAGATTTATTAATAATAAACATCCTGTTCCACATTATTTAACATTTAGAATAAAAATTTTAAATCTAACTATATAACCTGACATTCTTATAAATCATAGAGAGCCACACCTGATTCTTCAATGATAATACAATATCAGACCAAATGTACAGCTTCCAGATATCTGGTTATTTTTGAAACTGGCAAGTTTTGAATTTGGTGAGCTGTTGTTCACCACATGATCACTTTGCTTTGTTCTCTGTGGCATGTGCATTGAACAATGCCAGTTCCAGTGTGACTGCTGGCATACAGTGTTAACAACTGTTTTGTTCTTTACTTTCTATTGTTTATTTTATATTTTTAGTGTATATTTAGCTTGAATTTTTTTTTTAAGTTAATTCTTTCTACTCTGTAATCACTAAGAGGGTCTTTTTAGCAGGCCCATTATGGGTTTGGCAAGGCCCACATTGAGGCAGCTGGATGGTGAGGGATGGGGTCTGACATATCTGGACAAACCAACCCTGAAAATTTCTGAGGTTTGTTTGTCTTTTCCAGATTCGATTCTGGATCCCCAGAGTTGTTGGCTGCCAGCTGTTTCTTGGCCACCTGGCCATCATTTAGCCAATGTCCAATTGGAAAATCCAGAAATTTGGACTTCTTACATGCCCAAGCTGGCTGGATTTTTTTATTATTATTATTATTAAGTTATGGCAATGCAACACTTGGGCGATCTGCCTAGGTGAGATGCCTTTTTAAGGGTAACTGGCCCCTATTTAGGCATTACAGATGTGGAGAAAACCCAGAAAGCCCATCCAGGCGAGGTGCAAACCCATGACTGAACTCCCAGCGTTCAGGGAATGGAACCGCTTGGCCACTGGTGGGTCATCTGGATATTTGATATGGTATTGTATTCAAACAGAATTAATAGTCATAAATTTAAGATATCTTTCATATATTGTTGGTAATTTTTGCATTTCGAAGATCCCGTTTCGAAAAACAGAAACAAAATTGCGTGTGTGTTGGCCTGTATTTTGTTTTATATCTAAGAATCCTATGGACCAAAAATTTTTAAATTTGGCAGGAATGCTTCCATGAATGGGACATTGACGATTTACACTTTCAAGAAAGTCAAGGGAGAGATAGAGGTGTGTGAGGAGTCATATCTTGAGTGGAATCAGACAAGATTTTACTTGTTATTAACATTTACAGTTTTTTTTAAAACTCACTCTATTCCAAAAATAAGGCTTTTACATTTTACAATACAGTAGACTCCCCCTATAATTACGATTCCTATAAAACTGTGAAAAAATTGCAACGGTATCCGTAAAAACCCATAAAAAACTCCTATAATTACATAAAACGTCATCGGGCAGCCAAACTACTTTTCCGCCGTCCGTAGCGCCACGCTACGGAGAGATTACTATCGTCTGTACAGTATTATATATAAATTATATATAAATTAGGTACTGTACATATAATTATATATTAATTATATATAAATTAGGTACTGTACATATAATTATATATTAATTATATATTGTAACTTTATTATAATTATATATATTTTTTCCGCCGCGTGGCGCCACGCTACGGAGATTTTACGCTAACTATCGTCTGTACAGTATGTAAATTAGGTACCGTAAGTCTAATACAGTACTGTAATTTTATACATTTCTTGTGAAAGAAACATTTCTTATTCAACGGCGATTAAAATTATTTATATTAATGATGTCTTCGAAGTTTTACGAAGTTTTCACAGAAAAATAAGTTGTTAGAAATCGGCCGCTATTTGCTGAGCTGTTCCGCAACGAAAACAAGCTTTAGCAATGGGGATGTCTAATAGTGCACACTCGGTAAGTAATCCTACAATTTTTTGTTTATAGCGTAGTTTATACGGATTATTTCCAAAAAAAATATACGTATTTTGGAAATGTTGAGTCAGATTAGTCTAGAATCGATTAATTTTATGGAAGAAAACCTTTCAATCAGCCGTAGTCCATAAACTTCACACGTGTCGGGCTGTGATTGGAACGACTCTTAAGAAATCGGATTCCTAAAAAATGGAACGTATCTATGATCTTATAGGGGGGTCGACTGTAATTAATATTATAAAAGTTTATTTTCTAATAAAATCTCATAACAGATGGCACCACACATAACTTACCCCTTAACCTCCTAGGAAAGTTGTGCAAGAACCCTTACCAGCTTTATCATCATCTTTCATGTCTCATGGTATATTCTTTTTTAATCAAATGATGAGAGATGTGACCTGCATATGAGTCAAATCAGTCATGGACATTTCTAAGGATCCATCCCAAATTCAAACCACAGTCTCATATGACATAGGATACCTTTATTTCTTTTTCTTCTACAAATTTTACTCCAAAAGATTATATATAAACTGAAAGCATGAAATATCATGAGCATTTTTATTTATAGTTACATTTAGTAGCTCACATTATCTGCTTTTTATTTCCATTATCTTAAATTTTGGAAATTGTTTAATTGAATTGCAATGATTCCCAGATTTGTAGTTAATTGGAATTGCATTTTACAAAAATATCAATACAGTAGAGCATCGATTATCCGATCCCCGATTAACTGTCACATTGGGTAACCGACCGTTCTAGTCTGCAAATTTCAAATGTCCGCTAGTGATGTGGCACTACAATATTTGGCTATGTCTTGGCTACTTTAATATTATTTTTGTTAAATTTTTGTGTGTTTTAGCTGGCAACTCCGACTCAACCATGAAAGGGAGGCCAGTATTTAAACGAGACTTAATTTTCTAATTTTGAGTGGTTGTTTGTTTTGTAAGCAATAAAATAATTTTAAAATAATTTTTAACGATACAATAGCGACGATTATTATTTTAAAAAAAAATTTGTTAAACTTAACATCAATGAAAAATCAATGCAAAGTTGGTTAATAGCAATATACTAATTACATGGGATATATTAATATACTATACTGATAATGTATTTTTTCATTCTTTTCGGTTATTCGATTTTTTCAGTTATCCGACCAACTTGAGTCCCCAATTGAGTCAGATAATCGATGCTTTACTGTATCATAAAAATTATTTAAATTAATACAATGTCATTAATGTGTATAAGGAATTGCAAAACTGACAAAATATGACTTTAGTAGTACTGGTCAGTTATAAGTAATATCTTAAAACTGCATTGTAAGTTGAGGTGTTGGTTTCTTCTGCCAGAGTTGTTCTGCTTTTATAGCCTATACATTTATGTCAGCATTCATAGTCAATTTACAAGAGCAACATAAAAAGTATGCTAAGTTCAACTTAAATACTTAAAATTCTTGCTACAAGAAGAACCAAGAATTGATTTTAAACTAGGTTGGACTTAAATTCTGCCTTACTGGACATGATCCAGGTTTAAACTAGTTGTATTTATTGAACTTTGTATTTTGTAAATGACTAATTCTATCATAACTATAGATTGTTTGGTACTGGCAACTAGCTAGTTCTAATAATAATGTTTCTTTTTCTTTTTATTTTTAAAGTAACTCTGAAACAAGATTCTTTCTGCCTTTTTTACTTTGCGGTATTTTATTTAGGTCCACCAGTAGCCAGTGGATAAAGCCAACAGACATTGCTAATTGGTTACAAGTTCGTGCCCAACCAAGAGATTATCTGGATAAGACGTGAACTCTGAATGAGGGATTTGCCCCTCCGTATGAGCAAAAAAGTCAATGGAATAATACTTGTGCACACGATGCTTTGTAAGGTATTTATCTGTAACGGTCAGTTTTTATCGTAAACCAGTATATCGCTTATTCTCCGTATTAGTCAGGCTCACTATCCTCACCTCAACCGAGACTGCATGTAATTGTGTTTCAGCACAAATGACAGCAAGCACCTCAGTGCCCCTGCGTTTCTTTATGCAGCGAGAGTGTAGCAAAATGACGTCACGAGCAGTGTTTGCCAATTAGAAACCAGTTTCAGTGTGTTCGCTGTAAAGCACTTCTCGAGCGCTGCATAAAGAAATGCGGGGTGCCCGTTTGGGGAGACCCCCACACCCCTAAAATTGTATAGCATCAAATACTGTACTCCACAAACAGTCGAGTGGGCTTCTCAAAGATGGCATAGTCACATGGGCTAAATAAACACAATAGTCTTAGTTGAACAACATAACTTCCAATTTCGGAAGTAGACCGATTTCAAGGAACCATATCCCGCAAAGGATCACATATAGAGGTGTGGTTCCCTTTTTGTGGACTTTTTTCCTCCTATGAATATGGTCTACGGCTTCGATAAGGTCTCAACCGTCTCATTCAGATGTGTAATTGTACCATTGTTCTAAAGTATAAATCACGCGATTTTCAAAGGATAACCGATATATTCTAAAATACGACAATAGACCACAGAAAATACACACGAGTTACATCTTTGGTTTAAACAATTTTTCTGTATAAATTCAAGTTCTATTAATTATTAAATTCTATCGGAGACATTTGTCACATCTCGTTAAATGTACAATAAGTAACAACTTCACTTACTTTTCCATCGTTAATTAAATTGTTTATGAATTCTTTTTCACAATTAGCTGCATAAATTTCTCGATTTGCCATCATTAATTTTCCACACGTGTTCAAAACAGTCAAAACATAATTGAGTCAGTGTTGCCAGATCTTAACAATAAAAATAATTTCTTAAATAAATGTATTTAAATGCAATTTTAATTCTTTACGAATATATATAGTGCATAAAATAATTTACTTAACATTTTAGATAATTTTTTATTTAAGTCAATTTTTACGTAAATGAAAATTATAAAAAAATTTAAAAATATTTTTTCAATTTGGGCGAACTTCATTTGCTTCTACAGCCGCCATGTTTGATCCTTTTTATTATAAAATTCAGATTTTTCCATTTCAGAATGCCCATTTACTTGCGTATTTTATTCGATACCGTACGACACCGGAATTTTTTTAAATATGAAATAGAGTAACTTACCATACGCTGCGACATAAACGGTAACAAGCGGACTAAATATGGCGTAGTTTCGCTCGAAAGCGCCAGTAGCGAGAAGCGTTAAACGAAGGTTTACAAACCACATAGCCCAATATTTTGAAAATTTTGAACTCCTACCACTAAAACCACGTAATCTAAGGAAGCCAGAAATGCCGAATAAAAACTCGACGATCGTTCTTGATCCGAAACTTAATTAGAAAATTAATAAGTATTTAATTGTTTTTGACGTCATTTCCGTTTTTTTAACTCTTTAGTGTATCGTTAATTAAAGTCGTTTACTAATCACAATAATCTTCTTTATTTAAATTTAATCCAGTTAAGAAAACCTTCATAGCCGTTCATCCGTCTTCAAGAAACGGCGGTATTTTGAATACTCACCATTGATAGAGGATTGTTTGTTTGTTGGTTAAGTCATGGCAACGCAACACTTGGGCAATCTGCCTAGGGTGGATGCCTTCCGGGAGGTCTTTTTAAGGGAAACTGGCCCCTATTTAGGCGTTACAGAGGTGGAGAAAACCCGGAAAGTTCCACGTGGCCAGCCCTTGGTAAGCCACGAACGCACGGCCACTGGTGGGCCGAGACAATTGATTTTGAACTTTTAACAGGAGCCCACCGGTAGCAAATGAATAAAAGAAAACCACTGAACACCGATAGTTGATCGTGGGTTCGCGACTTACCAACGCACTGGTCACGTAGAGTTTTCCAGGTTTTATTATATTTTAATAAACTGTCATCTCGATGCAACTGATCATAATTTAGTTTTTTAGCGAGGGAAAGTATAGAAACTCGTATATTTTAAATTAATTTTAGATTCCTAAAACCGGTTTTCTTACAGCTATGGCTTATTATGGCTCTACTTTTGTCTTAAGGACACAAGTGTTTTGTGACAATTTACTAATTAAAATTTCACCTACTTGAAAAATAATTACGAGTCAAGACTCCTATAATTAAGCATTTCTCGATAATCATAGTCTTTACTTTGAATAAGATATTCCAAAGGTGGCATTATCTCGTGTCATCATTTTACGATTTTTTTAGTACAATTGACGAAAATAAATTAAAAAATACAAGTCTGTAGAAGAAACTACGCAAAACTCTGAAAATTTTGCATCAGACTTAATTCTATGATATTTGTGAATATTTTGTACTACTTTATGAATTAATAACAGTGGAATATTAGCAAAATTACAGAAGCCAATTTTTCCAATTATTTTCTAGAAACAAAAAAATAAAAAAAAATAGGATTCGGGTTTTCTTAATTATACTTTAAATTTTTATCAGTTTTAAAAGATAATTCCCCACAATGCATATAGTACGCTATTTTTCTTCAACTAATTCACTTATTGGGCTCATATTTTTACCCAAAATCGTTTCCCGTGCCCAATTGAAGACGATCGAAAAACCCACAGCTCTACGAATTTTAGTTTTCTTGTAATTGTTTCCTCAGAAGACAACTATTTGCGACTGTTAACTAAATGAGTAACTTGCAGTTTAAGTTACTAAAAATTAGCGAGGTTGCGGCCGAAGTTTTCATCTCTGAAACGTGAACGTCGAACGTCGGTGCCTCTTACAAGATAGCGGTGCTCGACGTTCGACGTTCACGTTTCAGAGATGAAAACTTCGGCCGCAACCTCGCAATTTCGTTATTCTAAATTCCACGATAAAAAATTAAAAATGTGGATGTGGTAAAGTAAGTGAAAACTAATTTTAAATAATTTATTTTGAAGAACTATTTTATCGTATTTTATATGCAGAATTAAAGGATTATACTTGTCGGGTTACAATTTGAAAAAAATTCTAGACCTATAAATGTCGTCCGTCCGTCTTTCCTTAATCTCGAGAACGAAGTTAAATAGATGAAATCCGAAACCATATATGGAAAGCTTAGGGGAAGGAGGCCCCGATTGACTATATACAAACTTCCGGTTTGCATCGGAAGTCACGTTATTTCAATTCAAAAACTTCCCCCGAAAGCAGTTAATAGATGACTGGCACGAATCTATTGTTAAAGGGAAAGTGTGATGTGCAGGGGCAAGCCACTACTAATTTGAGGTGAAGAGCCATATATTTTAAACTAAATAAGTTAAAAATATGATTAAAAATTGAAGTCCGGCATTGTGACCATGTCACAATAAATAATTGCTCGTTTGTTATGACATCGAAGATATTTATTATAAAGTATTTTGATAATCAATGTGGAATCTTAAGAAATATTCATTTAATCAAAGTAGTAAACACTTTCACCGTAGAATGACGTAATTATTATACTTTTTTAACAGGGAAATATAACATAAAATTAAAATTAAACGTAACATAAAATTAAAATTTATTACCAAACGAGATAGTAACTTACTATTGACAACGGTTAATTCACTTTTGGGCCACGCTCGTAAGCATTAGTTTTCTAAATTATTCTTAGTAATTGTTTAAAACGATTATCTTAAGAATTAAAACTGTATTTACTTATAAAAATAACTTCAAAAATTGCCAAACTATGTTATTCAAGTGATTTCAATTCGCTGGTCTAAATATTGTCTTTTAGTTGAGAAAAATGAGTAGAAAGGTATTATTTGATTTATAATTGTAAAAAAACTAAATACGTTTATGTAAAATTTAATCTGGCAAACAAAATTACTAACGAAATTCTTTGGCTTCCTTGGCTTGTGTAGACAAATTTCGTTGTCGTGTAGCTCGATAACAATAACTTTCTGTCACCAAACAGCTAATTATAGATCTAAAAAATACTGTACACAATTAACATTCTAAAGTTTTTTTTGTTGTTAAAGTAGTATTATAATAAAATACAGAACTACAGTACAATACACACAAACACACATACAACACAACGCAGTTCAGTTTTGCTTTCAATTGCAACACAAGAAAACGTGTGTTATAAAGTAAAATAAAAACAAACCAGCAACGAGTTGCTCAACTTTCCCGGCAACATTTAAAATTTTGGGTGGAGCCATCTGTTATCATATTTTAATAATAGTATATTATGCAATTAGTTTATAATATAGGCGATTATGGCACGAATGGAAGTTTGACACACGAGTAGAGAGAGTGGGCCAATTTCCATGAATGCCATAATCGCTAATTATAAACGAATTGTCATACGGTATTTTATGGTTGACTACACCTATACTTACGAAACTCAAAATCATGTATAAACACAGTGTTTGTGGCATCCGTGCAATAAAGGTCTTTATGGCACGAATGCCACAAACACTGTAAAAAAAAAAAAACTGTATATATTTTTAACTATTATAAAATAGCAAAAAGCTTAATTTTTAGGATNAAATCATGTATAAACACAGTGTTTGTGGCATCCGTGCAATAAAGGTCTTTATGGCACGAATGCCACAAACACTGTAAAAAAAAAAAAACTGTATATATTTTTAACTATTATAAAATAGCAAAAAGCTTAATTTTTAGGATAGGGATGGGTTAATATTGTAAATGCTAATAACGAGTAAAATCGTCATTAAGTCCAACCTTACTGGAGATACACACAACCCCATTTATCTCCCCACCCCCGCGACCTTTAATCACCAAAATTTAATAGCATCGATCCCCTAACAAACAAACCTCGTTGCAAAATTTCAAAAATTTTCGACAAAAAGCATGAGAATTATTAATTTAAGCTTCAAACAGGGTGAACAGAATTGTGCCCCCCACACACACTTAACATCCATCCATCCATCCATCCATCCATACATACATACATACATAGAAATTGCCCCCACCGAATTTTTTAGTTTTTTTTTTTTTCATTTCTCGACGTTTAAAGGTGTCCTGCGTCCAAAAATGTAAAAACTTTCGGGGTCATTTCTTAATCGATTGCCATATTTTCCCTCTGTTATATATAACAGCCGTGAAAGTAATAACTTTACACAAGAGTTTTATATAAAAAAAGTTAATAAAAAATTTTTATCTGTTAATATTAAAAATATAAGGCATAAATAATTGCTTAATATAAAAAAAAATGCGGCAAGAGGATCTACGGCGCCACAGCCTATGATATAGTGTGTTTGTTTCGTGTCGTGTTTCAATATTCTTATGTGAAATTATTATTAAAATAATATATGTGCTATAAATTATAATTTTTATGTTTTTACTATTATTTATTTTATGATTTATACAAATAAAAGCCCCCTGGATCGTTATTTTTCGAGCTTTAGTCAGTCAATTTTTTTTTATTTCTGAGTATATTTTATTTTTATCTCCTTTTAAGGTTTCCTTCTCAAATCATGAATTAAATTTTTTCTAGTGATAAAACAGAACTCTATGGAAGATCTAGCAACGGTTTAACATCTCTTCTTTGACAGATTAATATCTTGTTGAAGGATAATAACGTTGTGATGCGATTTTGAACAGATTAAGGAAATGTTTCCTTGCCATTTATCGTGTGTTTTAGAAAGAAAAATAATTTTTTTCAAGGAAAAAACAGTTTCTAAACAAATAATAGAATATGTAAACATTTTTTAAAGCCAGAACACAAATTACGAATTTAATATGAGTTATTTAACATCGCTTAAAGAATTTTTTACCATCGTTAACGTGTAATGGAGCGTTATTGAGTAATCTTTATGACATTTCGTTCGTGTAAAGTAATGATAATTCAATCACACTGTCTTATATCCATCACTAAAACCAGAATGAACAGAGATGAAGATGTTTTATCTACGTTTTCATGTTACTTAAAGTTATGCAGAGAATAAAATTATAACATGTTGGGTACAGTGAATTATAGTAACAAAATATTTACCCAGCTATCTTGTATGAAAAAAGAATTTCGAATACGTTATTTGTTTTAATCGTACGATGTAATTTTTATCCATTTATTTACAAATATTATTGCTATTCATCCAAGTACACGCCAACATCAACAACAACAACAACGGTTTCAAGCATTAACAATCGCGATTTGCACGATTAATTAAACGGTTTCTTAAATTAGAGATGGCACAGAACATAGTAAAATATATAAACTTTGGCAGTATTAACGAGTTAATAAATTTAAAGAGCGTGTTAGAGGATCGTTTTGTATTGTTGTTAGAAAAAAATAAAATAAAACATGGCCAACTTGCTTAGAGATTGCATCTAGGCCACGACCTCTTCGGATACTTCATCCTTGTCTTCCTTCTCTTCAGTTTCTATTTTTGGTAAACTTCTCACACCCGCTGTTTTACGTATGGGTCCTTTTTTAGGATCTATAACTCTTTGATCGGGTGAAATGTTTCTAGTAATAAATACAAGGAAAAAAATCATTAAAGAAAACATTCCGTAAAAGACTTTAAAAAATGTAGAATTACTCACAGATATTTAAGATGTCGAGGACACTTTACAACAGACCCCTCGTCGCTTAATTCCATATATTTCATTCTAGATTTCATTGCTTCTAAATTTAAAACAGCATCAGTTATCTCTGTCATGTATGCCTTGCGCGTATCGTTAAATTTATGAAAAGACTGGAAGAAAAAAAAAATCAATTTTGTAAACAAAAGCATTCATTCAGTTCCTTAAATTATGCATAGTTCAATTCTTTACTTTTGATTCTTGATCCAACTTCCATTCCGTATCTCTAAGCTCGTTGTAGAGGCCATTCCTTTCTTTTTCTAATTGTTTTAAGTAACGTTGAAGCTGATGCTAAAAGAATTAGAATTTTGGACGGATAAACACAGCGAAAATGCTTTGTTTTCCACTAAAAAAACATCAAAAATCTATGAAAAATCTGTCTAAGCAACGGCCAATTTCCCCTATAGAAAAAAAAAAAAGGCGTAAAGCTGAATTTTCCCGTAGTTCCTAACCATTGCATTCTAACAATAAAATGGAATTTATCGACAATGCTATTAAAGTTTCTACTAAATTATTTGCATTTTTCTTCTTATCGATCGTTTAAAACACTTTAATATTTTTATCCTAAGCTATTTTAAGCAATTTTTTTTCAAGAAATACGAATTAAGCTGAACTGCAATACGAAGAAAGTTTTCTTCAAAGAAGAAGGCCAAAATTCCTTAATTTTTCCATTAAACTAATGAAAATTGATTGAAAAAGAAAGAATTAATAATAATATATTATTCTAGAAAAGGGTTTAACGTTAATAGTCTTTAGAGAAAAGTAGACTAGACTTTATTGAATTAACGTTTGTTCTATCAATTTTCGATAAATTGAACACGAAAAGTGGGCCATAGACGTAGCATCTACTCGCTAAAGAAATTATTTAAGTTTTTTAATATAAAAAAGTACATTTTAATCGAAAATATAAGCCAGGAGAGGGAAAAGAACACGCAAAGAGATGGATGACTTACTTCTGTCAAACTGTCAAGATCCAATTCTGCTAACATGGCCTGTATGCCTGTAAAAATGACACTGGCATCAATCATGGAACAGATTTTTCTCTTTTTTTAATATATATATATTTATATATTTTAATATTGTAAACTCGATCACGTTCTTTGATTTGAAATTCGATCACAGAAATTCCTGAACGAAAAAAATATATATGTGTGTGTAAACGTCATTCAAAATGACTGACGTGCACTTTTTATAGGCATTTTAAAGATCTAANGCCGTTTAAATCAGCGTAGAGCCTTTAAAAACATATTATGGCTTCTCCCTATTTAACATCCTACCAACAGGACTATTATTGGCAAGAGTGTGAACAACTCGATCACGTTCTTTGATTTGAAATTCGATCACAGAAATTCCTGAACGAAAAAAATATATATGTGTGTGTGTATAAACGTCATTCAAAATGACTGACGTGCACTTTTTATAGGCATTTTAAAGATCTAAAACGATTTAAAGCCCGTAAACTGCCATACAGATGACAAGTTTTATATATAAGATGTCAAATCCAAGTACAGTAAGGCAGTTTAGTTGCCATAATAAATCCAATATTTATAAAATAATCTTAGAGTTAAGGTGTTAAACGTTTATTATTTACCTTATTTGAACTTTTTATAAAATTATATACGTGTAAATGATGATATATGAGTTTTATTTGATTGTTATCTAATGGTAGGTCATAATTTCCGACGTGTCTGTCCTTCACGCTTTATATTAAAAGATTTATTTAGTATAGGATAACTTGGCTAATGTCATTTTATTTTTATACCTCAAAGGCATCCGATAAAAGTACTTTCGTGCTGTTCTTATCGTTTTATTTTACTAAATGGCGAATGTTTTAGCTATAAAACAGTCATTTAAATATAAAAATCGACTAAACTTAAACTATTTTGATTTAAAATAATTGAAGTATTAGTTTAAAAATATGTATATTTGTAGTCTTTTTAGTATAACACGCAAGTATATTTACAAGAGTAAAATTTATCGCTGTATCTCCGCTGAACAGCGACGCGTCACGCATATAAATATGCGAAAATAATAATAACCAGATTATTATTTTATATAAATATATAGCTAAAGTAATATTGTTTACACGAGTTGGTCATATTATGAATCATTTGTAGCTTTTATTTACTATTTTGTAAAAAAAATAAAACTTATAGGAATCTCTTTACAGATTTAGCAGGGCCACGTTAGATTTAATTAATAATTAGCAATATTTACTTAACAAGATACTGAATAATAATTAGTTTTAATATTTAAATATAAAATATATTAATTTAAACTGTAATCTATACTTTAATGTATTATCGTTCCAATAGAAAATGTTCCATTCTGTTACACCGTTTCATTAATTTAATAAATATTTTTTTATATAAATAGTATAATTGTCGAGGTGTACTTTTTTAATTTAAATAAAATATTCTTCTAAATAAAATATAATATAAAATCACATCAATACCTATCAATTTGTTACTCCTTGTGATCCTGGTTGATGCAACTGCGTACAAGAAAACTTGGGTTGATAAATATTTAATTGTTTTATTTCCATCTTGAGAAATTTAAAAATTATTAATAAAAAAAACAAAATTTAAATATTTCGTGTCTATAAAATTCTACATATATCTACTGTATTTATTATTTCTCTACATGATTTATGCTGTTTATAATTAAAATATTCTAAGAGATTTCTTTATGAAATTATCGATGTTTTCCTCAATAAAAATGTTTGATTGATCACCTATATTCTGGGTTAAACTCTGTATATATTTATTCAAAATCAATAGCGAATCTTCTCTAATGTCATGTAACTTCTATATAATTGATATATACATCCTGTTCTANATGAGACATTTTTGGTTGAGTGCCAACAGGTGCTTAAGCTAAATTAGCGATGAACCAATACTAAGCGTTGACTCATCGTTGCTTTTCCATACATTTCTCCGGCTCTTGCAATACTTTTTAATAATAAAAAACACCGCAAAAAACGCAATTGAAATGAGTATGAGTATAAATTTATTTTTACAAAAAATACCGATCGATATTTTGTATTAAAATTGCATTTTAAAAAAATAAAAGCCGATTTGCTCACTAAAAATACTGATGTTGATGGATGAGCTGATTAAAAAAAATAAATATTTAAATTTTTACGGTTTAAATTTATAAAAAAATAAATATAAATTTCTTTAATAACATCCGATTAAAGATTTAAAAGCGTATTTTTTTTTAAACAGAGATTAAACATGGCGTAAATCAAATCATAAATCTCTCGCTCTCGTCCCGAGATTTTGCGCTGGTTTTTTTAAATATCCAAAAACATTGTATTATAGATGAGTGGTTAAAGAAGAATCGACCCGCTTAAAAATAGTTTGCAAACTTATCTATGTGTAATGCAGAGTTAAATAGATCCAAGGTTTCGGCCGAACTTGGCTCTTTAACTCTTTTTGTTTCCTGTATCCGTCTTTTGTGAAGGTAAGTACGTTAAGTAGTGTGACGTTGCCGAAACGATTTATTGTATTTTCTAAACTACTAATCGATTAATCGATTAATTATGGTGTTCCGAAAGTCGCCGCTTCGTTTACGTCTCTAGAATATCGAGCTGGTTTAACGCGCCTACGTATACGCCGAGAGGGGGGAAATCACGATGCGTCACGCTTACTAAAATTTCTTTGGACTGCACGAAATATTGAAAAGTGATACAACTTCACTAGTGACTCTTCTTTTGCAGTGTCTGACATGCAGAAGAATAAGAATCAAACTAATAGCTCTAACAGACTGACGATCGTCCCGAAAAAATTGTGGAAATCAAGAGCCAAGTCGCAGACAAGAGTACCTGCAACTACTACTTGCGCTTGGATGCCTGAGGTGAGACATATAACTTTAAATATATAAAAATTTATTTATTTTTGGATGGTAGATTTACGATTTTCTTTATATATATACGAGANTAAATATTTCGTGTCTATAAAATTCTACATATATCTACTGTATTTATTATTTCTCTACATGATTTATGCTGTTTATAATTAAAATATTCTAAGAGATTTCTTTATGAAATTATCGATGTTTTCCTCAATAAAAATGTTTGATTGATCACCTATATTCTGGGTTAAACTCTGTATATATTTATTCAAAATCAATAGCGAATCTTCTCTAATGTCATGTAACTTCTATATAATTGATATATACATCCTGTTCTACGTGATTTTGATAATTATTAAAGTTTTTAGATGTAACACTCACCATCTTGAGTCTGATTTCTTGCACTGTAAACCCTATCCTGAAGCCAATCTCTTTGACCTTCTAACTGTTGATTAACTTCTACTTGAGTATAATAGCGAATCTTCCATTCATCATCTACACAAACACTTTAATTAGTTTATATAGTTTATAATAAGCATAAATCAGCTTATAAATAATAATAGTATTACCTTCGCTAATATCCATATTTTCAGTTTGTTCCTCTAAAACTGAGACAGCTTGTTGCAGTTCTGCTATAGATTCTTCTAATACTTTCCTAGTTTATATGATTTATAAATGTATATAAGAAAGTATACTTTACTCAGTGTAAGTTACTTTTAGCTAATTGACCCATACAAAACTTATTGGTCATTTTACCAAAAGTAACTGGTGCTAATTGTACTCACTTTTTCCTTTTTTCGTCGTATATTTCTAACTTGAGACGTTCTAAATCGTCGAAGTCTGCAACCTCGAGGGTGACGAGTTTTCGAGGCATCCTGCACCAACGAAGGATTTAAATTGACCATCGACTGAATGAATTCTCCTTCCTCCCTTCGTTTTGTTATCGTAACCTTGTTTTTAGTTTGTTGCTAGGTAACCGAAGTCACGTTCCAATTAACGTTGGTCATCTGGTGGAGAAATTCCGCCATTTTATTTTTTATTATTATTTTTATTTTTATATTTATCGAAGTATTAAAAGTAAAATTATTCATTAAATTTATTTATTTTTTAAATATATTTTTAAGGGTTTTTAGTTTTTAAATGGCTAATTTAACTTCGTTAGGCTAATTTCTCGACGTATAATTTAGCAATTATCGAACAATTTATTCAATTCTACTTAATAAAATGATCGGATTTATTTAATTCTGCTTTAGAAATTCTCTATTATTATGTAATTCGGAGAAAAACAACGTAACAGATGGCTCAATCGAGTTTCGTACCGTAACGTTGGACAATTTCGAGAACCGTCGTGCGTCACTTTGACGCCATTTTTTAAAAATTTTACAAGCCTTAAAATGGTATAAAATAATTTAAAATAATTAAAATATATTCATTACACCGCGGGAAAATATTTTAAAATATCATCGCGCGCTTTCTGCTTTTTAAATTTTAAATTATTTCGACCGCAGTCCGTTCTAGAAGCCGTTTAAATCAGCGTAGAGCCTTTAAAAACATATTATGGCTTCTCCCTATTTAACATCCTACCAACAGGACTATTATTGGCAAGAGTGTGAACGTGAAACGTAAGAGAAGATTTATTTATTAAAGTCTAATCGAGCGTCTGAACTTTAAAAAATAGGATTTAGAAGGTAAATTTTATCGCCATTCTACTTAAAAGAATTTTACTTTTTGGTTGCAGGCCACGTAACGAGTACGAAAGAAGATTAGTTTGGTCCAAGTGTCCGTGGCGTTATTACCCAAAAGTCGGACAAACCGAGTTCACGCGACAGTATCAACCGTGGGGTATTCTTCCACGTTGGCCCCATCTTTTTACTATCGAAGAAGTTCACGAGCATCCTCGAGATAGAAAGGTTTGAGAGAAATTTCTATCTTGTGTACAACTGAGTCGCGCGTAAGAATTAAGGATCCCTCTGACAAATTTTGATCCCCGTCCCCCTCTCAAACTTTAGACGTTGAAACGTAACATTTTTAGACACATCTTTCGAGGCGAAATAGACCTTTCTGCTACATTTGTTTGCTAACATGTCGAAGAGAGGTAGGCCCTTATTCTTGTATTTAGTTGCTAATCTCCACCATTAAACCTTTCCACGTGCCCCCGTTAAGTGTCCTGTTCCCCCTCTGGATGGCCGTGTATCCAATTATCTCTTCGCTTTTATCGACATTTTTCAAACTGTAGACATTTTCCTAAGTAGGTTACATCAATTTAGTTCTCAACTATTCAATTTTATAATTAAACTCGTTATTTTAACGTCGTGTAATTTAATCATTCATGATTTATTATCCCCAACTGTGCTACTTATTATCAAAAACTTCCGTCGAACTTTTTTCGAAATGAATAAATTCAATTCCGAAGAATATTCCAACAAAAAGACCCGCGTTATAGCGGGGTTAGCACTGTTAAATCGCAAATTACGTTTGCATACGCTTATATCGCAAATTGGATGAGCTAACTCCTCCATTCGTACGATTAATATAGAGTTAGTATAGCCTATTTTTGTGCTTTTTCAAGCGGGAAAATGTTACACGAGTTGTTAATTATTTACAATAGACTCGTAATAAAGAGCTAAACGTAAGTAGCGGTAAAGACCTTGTATAAAATGTATGCATGACGGCGCAACTGCCATGCATGCAAAAAAAAGTAAGGTATGCGCGCCGCGGCGCTTCGCGACGTCGCGAAGTGGCGCAGATCCTTTAAAAAAATAATTATCTTCTTGAAAACTAAAATAAACATCCGGAAATAGTTTTAACAACACATAAAAGCGAAATTATTTTTTAAAATTTATTTATAATTTTTTTAATAACGCATTTACGTTATCGCGCGCGCTGACTTGTCGTCGCTTATGAATACTTATAATAAATGAGGGTCTACTAATCTTATATATATAATCATATTTATAACATAACATATTTAACATTGTATTTTTTATAAATTGACGATAATCGTTTTAGTTAATTTCATACGCGAAGCGACGTGGCGACAAAGAAGAGCCGCGCGCAGCGACGTCGCGGCGCTTCGATCTCACTTTTAAACCAAAATAGCGTAACAACGCTAAACAATCGCCTGAAGATATCTCCGCATATAGAAAAAAACAATGTTATCGACTATATTTTCCATATTAAATTGTTCCCGAGATATAGAGCGTGACGGACAGACGCTTCGAAAATTACGTGTCATTAACATACAATAATTACTTCTAAAATTAAACGAGCTCTTTAAATATAGATTATTTTTATAATTTGTCTCTCGTAACAGCATACAGGAGGGCATTTGATATCGAAATCCTTGGATAATTTAGGAAAAGATGACGACTACATCCCCGCGCGTTACGAAGAACACTCGAGAAGAGTGCGACGTACGATTGCATTTATGGTGGATAATATTAATAAACATCTTAATTTAATTAATTTTAAATGAATTTTTGGGTATTTTAGATCATTTAACACTTCCTCCGATAGAGAAAGATGCGTTTAAATCCTTGCCATCGCCAGAAATTTGCCAAAGTTCTTTCAGAGCACCCATATGGTGCAGAGGAGAATTGGAAAAAATTCCAAGAAAGAATGAAGATAAAGGTACAAAAACGCCAATACAAACACTCAAAACTTAATTAATTTGATAAAAATATCAGCCATCTTATTAAATTATGCATTAATATTATCAATTTTTATTTTATTTATTTTTTGCAGCTGTTCGTATACATCAACCGCGATACCCGTTCGAGTATCCAACTTGGGAGAGTGTATACATGTACGATTATAAATGGGATCTGCAGGCCGATTAAACGACCAAAAAAATAAAAAACAAATAAATCAGTTGGCATCTACAAAATTAACATAAAATTAGCATCGATTAAACCGCTCTTCTAATCACTTACAGCGCATATAAATTAAAATGTAAAGTTTATATTCCCGAATAAACACTAGATAAACGTTAAAAGTTAAGTTTCGTCCGTGTTCTAATAATAAATTCAAAGTTTAAGAGAAGTAGAAGATTTATTTTTAGATCCCTTTAACCACTGGCAAATTGTCTGTTGTGTATCTACACACGCTCTCACTCACTAACTTAATAGCTCGATAAAAAGCCTTTGACACTAAAACACCAGAATCTCTCTGTCGTGCGAGGAAAATTGCCATTTTCTGACCAATCAGCATCGCTACCGATTGCAAACACCCCCCCACGTGGACGGGACTTTAGTTTGGTGGATGAGAGTGGTGCAGTCACTGATGTAGATCGATCAGAAGTATGGGAGTATTTGGCTTGGATAACGAACAAGATGGTAAGCAATTCGTTACCACGTCGTAAAATAACTTATATTTTTATATAATATATACATAAAAATATACGGTTTAATGTAGGTTTATACAGTGCAATATTCTTAATGTGTTATCTAGTAAATTACAGTTACATTTTCTTTATCTAGGGAATAGCGTAAGCAGTAATATGTAGACTAATTCTATAGTCAGTTCTCGTATGAGGGACATTAGTAAGATTAAGTGTACCTATACGAATTAGGACATCCGAACTAAACTTAAAAAATAATAATAATAATTTCATTTTTATACCCTTTAAAACCTATATTTCCTCTTATGTATGTAATTACGTGTATACTTACATATAATTTATTGAAACTAAGATATTAAGGTATAAAAACAGAAAATTTAGCGAAAAATTATATTGATTTAATATAATAACGCATAAATTATGTAAATTTTCTACAAATTCCGCATAAATTATGTTAATTTCGCGTAACGTCCGAAACAAAAACAAGTAAGAACTTGACAATAGAACGGTTGCGCGATTAATTTTAATAATTACTTCCGCAGATTTGTTCCAAAAATTTTATATTTTTAGAATTTTTTCTTTTTTAAGGATAGCCTACAAATAAATTATCGATAAAACTGTATAAAGCAGTTATATAATTTTACTTAACTGGCCGTGTACATTCTCCATTTGAGTGTTTATAAACCAGTACATAGGTACTCAAGCATGAACGTACGTGAATTGAGGTATATGAAGTAGGAATATAATTAACTCGGTTGTTATTGATATAAACGATATGAATGCTATTTTTTGATAATGGTTTTAATTATTTTCGAGGTTGGACTCGGCTCCTTTCGTTAATTGTTTAATAAGGGGGGTGAACGAGTCGATAATTGAACACATTCCTTTGACATAGAATTCTTTAGCTGTTGTCCAACTTTCGCTGTGATGTCACTTAGCTAGAAATAAACCTTGACATTTAGCGTCATTCGCATTGACCTTCAAACGGGGTTTAATAGATGAGCATCGAAACTTTCTAATTAGTACTTTTATCCGCTCCTTCAACTTCGATTATTCTTAAAAAAATACGTACATAATTTTATTTTATAATTTACTAACTTTTGAACAGTTTTAAAGGAGGACTAAACAAGAGAATAACACATCATCTCTTAACTTGGTGTAATAGGAAGAGGAAATTGAGAGCAGATGTTTGTGGAAAAATCTATAAAAATGTGCGTGAATTATTCAGTGTAGAATAAAATGTCGTTTCTTTCGAAGTAAATTATGAGTTTTTTGACATTTAAAACAACTAGAAAGCTATAAAAATACTTAAGTTTAGACACAGACGGTGGTCAAGTTTACAAATTCTTGATACAGAGCAAAGGATAACGGAGATGAGAAAGTCATCAATGATTAACTATGCTCGATATGTCCTCTCTTAAAATAGATATTGGCAAACTGCTCTAGTGCATCTGTACTTCGAGAAAAATCATGTTTTATATATACAGCAACGACTCCACCATTTAATAATCGTGTTCCACATCATCTAATATTGATATAATGTGAATTTTTTTCGAGATTTCTCTTTATTAATGAGTATTTCGATCGATATTTCCTCTTATAACGTTCTTATAAACGAGATTTTAATAACTTTCCTCCTCTCCAAAACAAATGTGGAGTGCACTCGAGTGGCAGAAACATTAAATATTGTTCCGAATTCGAACAAGATAAACATTTCGAAGTTTTTCAAGGCAAAGTCTAGAACAATGAAATATAGCTAAAGAGGTTCAAGAACTATTTCGGAGCTAAATATAGATACCTTCTGTTTATTTAATGACAGATCTAGACAAATTCGTTCCTTGTGTTTCCAAGCAACTTTTGCCAGAAGAAACAGATCTAACCATTAAAATATATTTTTTAAACTATAAAAACTTGTTTCTGTAGCGGTATTCTCTTAAGAAAAACACTTCTACTCATTAAAAACGCAACCCACTCCTTACAAAATTAACATAAATTGCCACAATTTATATAAAATTTAAGACTACTTAGCATTATAAGCCTACCAGCATCAATATCAAGTTATTTTACTATTAAAATCCATATTTTTTAATAGTAATTATAAGTATTACTGGACTTGTCGACCTAAATTACCGCCATATGAGGTCCTCAAAATAACAAACTTTTAACGCCTCAGGCCCTAAGCTGTAGTTTATATATAAATCTGAACCCCGAATCTGTTATCAATGAGGCGAAAAAACAAAATCTGACACAAAATTCGTTACTCGTTACGTTGTCACCTAGTTATCAATGGTGTAACGGATAATATTCTTAGAATATAAAAGAAAAAAAACCTTAAGATTGTTATGGCTAGGTGTTCATTAATCGTCATATGATCGTTAGAGTAGAAATTCTCATTCATCCGGAAGGAAAGGATACAAATGACATACCTTGTTAGTAAGCTGTACCTCTGACATTTCGATTTTTCTTGCTATTATGGTAACTTCGCTTCCATTTTTTTCTGTAATAAATTGGATATTATCATTCTAAACGATTTCTTTAAATAAATCGACCTTTTTTTCTTGTTTTAATAAAATTTTGATTTTTCTTTTTTGGAATTGAAAAGTAGCCAGACAAAATTAATGTGGAGGAAATTCGATATATTTTCGTCTCACGCCGATATCGAGAACTTCTAAAGATAAGGTTTCCATTATATAAGCCAATATAATGAATTTTGTTCGGGTTATTAAACCGAGAATTGTGTTACGAGTTAAATTTATTTTTAAAAAGTTTTTATTACTAATATAATTAGCGTATTGTAGAATCTCCTTTAATATTTAGCCTACATTTATGCTTACACTGTGTTTAAAATCATATAAATTAGCAGTAAACTATGTTAACTTTGTACAGCAAAGTTTAAAATATTCTAAATTACTCCTCATTACTCATTTTGTAACATCTCCAAAAGGATGTTTTAAAGTGAAAACGTGAAGTTTATTTCAATATTTCTACTTATTTTGACTAATAAATATAGCATTTCATTCTAGTAACTTTAATTTTTAATATTTAAAGTAATATAATACCACATTTGCAAGTCAATTCCACTATCACATATCATTATTGTATGCAGTTGGCTATTATATCAGTTAAATAATTATATATTTCCTGATTAACGTCTACAAACATGTCTTTATTTGACATAAATTTTTAATATTTAATAAAATATAATGGCTTATTTGTAAGTCTGTCAGTTGCCACGCTGTGTATTGTATGCCATTAACATCCAGGTAAATACATGAATAATTATAATTATATCATTCATATATTCATCTAACTGATAATGGTATACTGTATAGACTTACATACATAAAACGAATTGTTAATATTTAATAGAATATAAAGCCATATTATAAATCTATAATATTGCAACTTATCATGGCATAAGCCTATATGTCATCATAAGTTGCTATTGTGTTGTATGCCATTATCATTTAGGTAAATATACATAGTTTAATTCAAATATTTACCTAAGAATAAAGGCATGTATGTACTGTACATACAAATATGGCATTAAATTCTATTATTTGGATTTGTTATTTTAATTAACTGATAATACTATACTTACCGGTACTTATTTGTTACATATATATATCATAATTAATTCCTCCTTAATTGATATTTTCATATATTCCTATTAATATTATTGCTTCGTTTATGATTTTCTGGCAGTCCCTTCGTGTTTAGTTAATTATGTTCAGAGTTAATTACATACTTTCATTCATAGATTCATAATTATATTAATACTTAATGAAGATTCATATTTACAAGTTCATGTGACATTCCTAGAAACTTCCTGTAATTAAATATCATATTGTATTTTGTTCATAACAAATTATTTTTTATCATTTATGAACAATATCTAAACTATTACCTTTAAAAAACCCACCGAATTAGAGATGTAACAGTTGATAATTCAATTTTCTTGATTAAATATGGCGCATAACATATAATATGCGGCAGAGACGCCCATTAGGGACAGAAGACCCAATATTTGAATTAAATGAAAACATCTCAAGTGTTGCCACACGAAATTAAAATTATTTCAACGTTACCAATAAAAAAAAAAACTTTTTAATATTAATTCAACAATTCTTCTTGTTCTACAATTATAAATCTACCATTTCGTTTATTAAATTATTTTTCCTTTTTAATATTTGAATTAAAATCAAAATGTCTCTTGTTGCCAAATTTGAAATTATGTTTTTCAATGTTGCCAATTTAAAAACTTTTATTATTATTAATATTTATTCACATATTTTTCATCTCTATGATTAAAAATTTTTCATTTCCTTATTTATTTATTTTGAATATTTGAATTAAAATGAAAACATTCCACATGTTGCCAAACGAAAAAAAAATTGTTTAAATGTTGCCAACTAAAAGAAAAAAAATAATAATACAGTTTAATTTTCACTCGAAAATCATTCACTCTGAGTATAAATCTTTCATTTTTATTATATTTTAAAATATTTTTCTTTAAATATATATACATTAATTTCCACAATAATTATTTCAATTTATTAAATTTACAAAATAAAAAATAAATTAAAGCTAAATTAGCGATGAACCAATACTAAGCGTTGACTCATCGTTGCTTTTCCATACATTTCTCCGGCTCTTGCAATACTTTTTAATAATAAAAAACACCGCAAAAAACGCAATTGAAATGAGTATGAGTATAAATTTATTTTTACAAAAAATACCGATCGATATTTTGTATTAAAATTGCATTTTAAAAAAATAAAAGCCGATTTGCTCACTAAAAATACTGATGTTGATGGATGAGCTGATTAAAAAAAATAAATATTTAAATTTTTACGGTTTAAATTTATAAAAAAATAAATATAAATTTCTTTAATAACATCCGATTAAAGATTTAAAAGCGTATTTTTTTTTAAACAGAGATTAAACATGGCGTAAATCAAATCATAAATCTCTCGCTCTCGTCCCGAGATTTTGCGCTGGTTTTTTTAAATATCCAAAAACATTGTATTATAGATGAGTGGTTAAAGAAGAATCGACCCGCTTAAAAATAGTTTGCAAACTTATCTATGTGTAATGCAGAGTTAAATAGATCCAAGGTTTCGGCCGAACTTGGCTCTTTAACTCTTTTTGTTTCCTGTATCCGTCTTTTGTGAAGGTAAGTACGTTAAGTAGTGTGACGTTGCCGAAACGATTTATTGTATTTTCTAAACTACTAATCGATTAATCGATTAATTATGGTGTTCCGAAAGTCGCCGCTTCGTTTACGTCTCTAGAATATCGAGCTGGTTTAACGCGCCTACGTATACGCCGAGAGGGGGGAAATCACGATGCGTCACGCTTACTAAAATTTCTTTGGACTGCACGAAATATTGAAAAGTGATACAACTTCACTAGTGACTCTTCTTTTGCAGTGTCTGACATGCAGAAGAATAAGAATCAAACTAATAGCTCTAACAGACTGACGATCGTCCCGAAAAAATTGTGGAAATCAAGAGCCAAGTCGCAGACAAGAGTACCTGCAACTACTACTTGCGCTTGGATGCCTGAGGTGAGACATATAACTTTAAATATATAAAAATTTATTTATTTTTGGATGGTAGATTTACGATTTTCTTTATATATATACGAGACGAGTGATATGGGAAATTATATAAACATTCTTTGTACTTCTGTAATGGGTCATCGACTCCATATTTCTTACACTTTTTGATACCTTAATATGCTTTTATAAATGTCAAACTGCTTAATATATGCTTATAAAATTAATTTTAAAAATATTTTAAACGCTTATTTATATTTAAAATATTAAAACTTGTTCCTAAATCCTCGAAAATTGCATTTAAAAAATGTATCGTCGAACCTACAATTAGACTGAAGTTTTTCTCATTTATTAATATTTATAAACTTTAAAATTTATTTAAATTTATAATTTATAGAATAAAGAAGTATTTAAACATTTTAAAATTAATTTTATTAATTAATATTTATTAAAAATTTGCTGTAAAGTAGGTCATCGACTCCACTTTTTAATAGAGCTTTGATAGCAAATTGAGCATTTTTGACGTCGTTAAACATTTATAAATTAAATTTTCTTGAATATTTAGAGTTATAAATATAAAAAAGAAGAAATTTTAGCTATTTTTAACATTTAACAGCTATCGAAAATTCGAAATTTGCGTAAGAAAATGGAATTGAGCGGGGGATAAACCGTGACGACATAATAAACTGTGCCAAATCTAACTGGCAAAAATTGTTGTCAACATCATAAGAAATGTATATACATTAAATTTAATTATAGAATAAATGACTCACTTGATTTAATAATATTTAAGTTAATTTTTTTCTTTATATTTATTAAATTTTTTAAAGGGTAACTGTTGTTGGAAGACCGAAAATGGATACAAAGTGACCCTCTCAGCTTGCAATCTTTTGACACTGAGTGAAGTAGAAAGGTTAGCTTTACAACAAATGGCTCTAACTAAATTGAGAGCCATGAATTTGAACTGTAAAGTCGATATACCTAAAGGCAAGTTTATCATCATTTTTATATTATTTGTCTTCCTTAATTCGATGGCGAAGTGACGCGATGTTGCGTCGCGTCTTGGCGCGTACCATTTAAATAGCTAAAATACCTTTTGAAAATAGTAAATAAGACAAAAGTTGTCTTGGTGCAATGTATCCAAACGAGATTTTATCTACAAATTCTTTAAATATCGCCGTCACGTCGGCGATTTCGTATTGAAAATTTTTAAATTTTGCGTATAAAAAGTTAAAAATTATTATTTATTCGATCATTTTCTTTGGTTTTATATGAATATAATTTATTTTCCTCCATTTCCTATCCTAAAACAATCGAAGATGCGAGCGACGTCGCGCCGCTTCGCATGCATTTTTAAGAGGCTGTAATTTTGGCAAAATATAGCGAAGGACCATGAAATTACATTTCCATAATTTTCTCTTAAACAGAAACAGAATTCCACTAGCGGCTTTTTCCTGTCATTATTAGTTCTTGAGATATAAGGGCATAAAGATTACAATCTGTCTATCACGTTCTAATTAATTATTCAATTTTTTTTAAAAATAAACCTAATTAAATCGTTAGTATAAAATATACAATCTTTTAATTTTAGCTGATAGCTCAGCTTTAAAAATGAAGCGACGAACAGCTTTACTAAGAACCAAGGCCAAAACAGCTACTTTGGATGGCAAAGGTATAAATTTTATTTTAATTAATTAATTATTTATTTATTTTATACTCACTTAATTGATGTTAAGCCATTTTCTTTTCTTAGACATTCCTTCAGAAAATTCATTATTTGGAATACCTTTACAGCAATGCATACAGAAAGAACGGCTGTCACGTCATAGAGGTTCGGTGCAACCTTTACTCGCAGTCGATGACGTCACGAATTACCCAAATTTTCTCGATGACGCTCGTTTAGGTGCCACTTCCAAGAGAAACAGCTTGTGTCCGGTAAGGTAAACTGTAATTAAAAACCTCAATTAAGAAGAAAATTCAACATTAAAGACAGATATATATCACGCTAGGATAATATCGAAGCCCAAACGGATGATAATGATGGCTACCTGAGTAACATGGAATCTTCCGATCCCCAGATACCAAATGTTGTGAATTCGTGTGTTCGACATTTGGAAGAATACGGTAAATAACTTTAATTAATAATTTTCTTATAATTAATGTTCTTTTTTAAAATAAAAATAAGTTTAAATATCCAGCAAATTGTGGGGTTTTCTTATAATCACCGCATCAAAACATGCCGATAACCTAATAAAAATAAAGAATTGAGAGTTATATATGTTACCTATCAATAAAATCACACTAAATTTCTCACGAAATTATTTAAAAACTCAAAAAAATCCGTATAAAAGTGAATATCTACGCTTCACAGAGAGAAAAACGTACTCGGCATCTTCTGCCCATGATCAGAAACCTTTTTTTTATCTACAGAAAGTCCTGTATTTAATGCCAAATTCTTTTATTGATTAATTAATTTAATAGCATAAAAATGGACCACAGAAATTTGTAAATTTTGGTTATCGTTGGGTTAACAAGTATTTATCTGTTAACCAAAATCGAAAAGGTAGATTTAATTTTCGTGCAGAAAATTTGATTAAATTTAAAAATTTAATACGTAAATAAGTGATCGAGAAGCCATATTTAAAATTATTATTATTGATTTTTTAGTTATTATGGACAAATTCTCCTCCGAAACATGGCTATCCCTTTTAAAATGAGACATTTTTGGTTGAGTGCCAACAGGTGCTTATCTCACTTGGGTGGCTTTTTATATGTCCTCTTTGTTTAAAATTATCAAAGATTTAAAAAATTTATCCAGTTAATATTCTTATTATCTGCACAAATGTTTCCATTTAAAATAAAAAATTTAAATTGAGAAAGTTAAGCGGCCGCCATTTTGTTTTATTTCGAAATACCGAAACATCGAACATAACTTTGCAATAAAATAAAAGTTTTAAGATTTACTAAAATAATAAAGATCTGGCAACATTGTCTCTCATAGTTGTAACGGCAATGTTGCCAGATATTTTGCATATATTTACTATCTATAAGAGTGCCATTAATATAGCGGCACATCACCATAGATTACACTAAATATAAAATTCGGAGTTTCGTTTTTATTCTTAACCATCGGGAAACTTCATAACGGATCGTAATGACAATGAAATACTACAATAAGTAAATTTATAAGCAATGCTCAATGTGAAATCATTTATAACAATATTTCAAAAATATTTATCATCTCATCTTATTAACAATTACAGTACCGCCCCCACTATTAAATTTCATTACAATTTATATATCCAGATTACATAGTATGATACACTCCTATAGAACTGAGGGTCCGAGTTCGAATTCGATCTGGATTCTTTGCCTAGATTAGCTTCCGCATCATCGACGACATCATACGATGCTTCTGTATTATTACAATTTGTAATTTTTCTGTCATTTTGCGACTATAAATTTAGCTTACGATAAAATCAAATTAACTTTGTTAATTCACGCATTTCAGGACTGCACACTTTGGGATTATTCAGAGTCACCAGTTCCAAGAGAAGAGTTAGACAGGTAATTTGAATTTTGAATAAAGTCACGCGTGCCGCGCATCCAGACATTTTTGTTCGCGTAAATGTCAAAGATTTCGCGATAGTTCAGCAACGCGGAAGGAAATTTGTAATTTTTACACGATAAGCTTTTATCGATTTGCAGTTGCGAGAAGATTTAGAAAGTGGATCGATAGTGAACCTGAATGAAAATCACCATCCTCACGACGTTGCCCAATTACTGAAAGAATATTTTCGCGATCTTCCCGAACCACTTTTGACCAGGGATCTCTATTCGTGTTTTGTGGCCGCCCAAAGTAAGCCTATCGGATAGAATTATATCCTAGATTTTAGTCGGATTATCATCATATAAAATTTTAAAAAATAAAATTATACTAAAACTAAAATTTTATTTTAAAAAAAATTGAAGTTTTAAAATTCGAAAAACCACGCAAACTGTCTTGACGTCGGGAAAGCAGGCGATCTTTCCTTGCTAAAGCAATGCGCATGTAAGAAAGTGCAAATTCCGCCATTTTGAAAAACTTTGTTTGTTTGTTACATTACTTATCATTTAAATAAATTTAAAAAATTGTTTCAAACAAGAAGTTAACGGGAAAGTATCCTAAATGTTACGTTTGTACCCGTTACTAAACGAGAGCCGCCATATTGGAAATCCATTAACACTAATTGTTTTATGTATTTTTCTAGGACAGAAAGACGAAAACAAACAATTGGATATAATCCGCTATTTAATATATTTGCTACCAGTTCAAAATAGAGATACTCTATGGACGTTGTTGCACTTTTTATCAATTGTAGCGCAGAATGCCGTCGATACTTGCAGCACAAATGGCGTCAGAGTAAGTACATTTGTTTTAATCTTCCTTTGAATTAATAATCCATACTGACAGAACGCATTTTAACAAACATAAAATCTATTGCCTCGTCACTGTTAAATAAAATTCGAATTTACCATTCCGGGATCGTCCATAAATTGCGTAACTTTACTTTAAACTGCCATCCCAACCTGTAACGGTACGTAACGGCCACACGTACCCACTCCTAAAGTTACGTAACTCGTATTCTCGATGACTCCCTTGATTTTACTAAGGAATAATACTTGGCACGGTACCGAATGTTACATTATTTTATTATTTACAAATACTAATTATGTGTAATGTACAAATCAGTGGCGTAAACGGTACATTTCACCATGCAACACTTTGGAAACAAAAATGAATCGTTCTGTAACCCAAGGGTTGAGACCCTAGCATTCCATAACGTTTTTGTAACTACCCATTCGTCCTTAGTAAGGTATGGTAACAATTACCTGCATTTCCAGGTTACACGACTTATGGACAATGGTTTTTTTTACAGAAGTTATCTTTCATATTTAAAAATTTAAATTTCAGTGGTTATTTATTTCCTATCTTGCTACCTTGTACACAATATACAGGCATGAGAAAGATCTGGCATTGCAGTGGAACTAATGCACCATACCACATATTCCTGCACCTGGATAAATGTTCACGAGTATCCTGTATATATTAATTTTATTTATGGATTCATTAAGTTGATAATGCCAAAGTAATGTACATAAAATAAAAGGCATTTGGACAGAAACAGATGTTACTTCTATGAGTACATATCACGAAATAATAAATTATTAAGGATTTGTTCTATTCTATTCTGAAAAACGAATCTATATAGTTTTTCATTTTTGACTATGTCCCTAAAACACACTAACACAAGCTTTTTAATCATATTCATCGTGGATTTGTCCTTGCTAGCAATGGGGTGACCGGATTGTGAGGAATGGGGATTGATATATCTGTGAATAATTCCTGGGTTCACCAGCCCGAGCCGGAATTGAATCTGGATCCTCCCGAGTGGTAAGCCGATGCCTTTACTGCTTCAGCAGTGTTTTATTGAGAAAACAAAAAGATTGGTGTACATATTTATCATCAAAAAATTCTGATTTTGGATTATAAAAATATCAATTAGAATGAAAAACTAAATTGAAACAAGAATTAAATACAATCTTCTTGAAAATTCAAGCCTGACTTGACTCTAAGCCCACGTCTGAGCAGAGTATTAAATATTAGGTAAGCTCCCAATATTAAATATTCTATGTGATGGCTAGATAGTCAAGGTGGTGAAAGCATCAGACTACCATTCTGGGAACCCAGAATCAAATCCAGGTGAACAACTCCAGGAATTTTTTCTTGGGTTTAGTCTGTCCCATATATTTTGGGGCCGCCCCTCACTATCTAGCTAATTTCCATTGTGCATTTGGCTGAACCCATGGAACCCATGATCGATATGAGAAAAAAAAAAAAAATGCTGTCTTAGAACCTGCAAGTCAAAGTGAGTCAAAAGTAGAACAATTATATGCAAAGCTATGATCTTATGAAAATTGATATCAAAAGTCCTAAAAATCACCTGAATAAGTCATGTGGCATGAATTATCCTATTATTATTACAGGAAATTGTTTTGTAGAAATAAAATAACTCTTAAAGGTGTGGAATTGTTTCTTTGTGAAACCAAATGAATTTGTCTAACTTTCTAGAGTTTATCTTTGGTTTCAATGATTGATTGATTAATTTATTAATGTGAAGCACCAACAAATTTAGGCTACTTAGCAGTCACAATTATGTCCATTGTGGGAAGATCAAATCTACAATGGAACTGGCCACATAGATGAGGTATGTGAAAAATGCCCTAAACAATACTATCCATGATGAATTATGAAGATTTGAATTGGGTTAGATAGATTATAGTTTATTGATAACAAGTAAAAATATAGAAGCACACATAGATAAACAAATACAAAAGCATATAAACACACAGACGTTATAGCTCAAAATTAGTTAAATTATATTTTGGATAATTAAATTTATTAAAACATGAAAGTTTTATTGGTACAGGGATCGTGTTTTTGTACTAGGAGAATACATTGTAAATTTTCTAAAGAAATTTTGATAAAGGTAACTTATTTTAATTATGTGTATCCATATTCCAGCAACTGGGAAACAGAATGGATTCGTCAAATCTTGCCACTTTATTTGGTCCAAACATCTTGCACACGTCACAGAAAAAAGGAAAAGATTACGAATATGTTGTAGAGAGGGCATACAAACCCGAAGAATGCTGCGACGTGATCAATGTGGTTCAGAAACTCATAGATAACTACAGGAGACTATTTACGGTAAAAATTTCTACATTAACTTATGTACGTATGAATACATACATATGCTACGAATGGTATGAAAATATTTTAAGTTAAGATAAACTACGTATTTCAATATTTTTACATACATATTGATGATGCAAATAATTTCTATGACTTTTATCTAAGATGTTTTAAAATTATTTGAACTTTCAATAGGTGAAGGCAGACGATTTGGACAGTACTTATCGTCGTCTTCTTCTAGAGGATCCGGATGCTCTACAGAATATATTAAATAAACTCTACATCCATAAATTAGAGTAAGTTTATTTAAGTCTATTTATAAACTTTATCATGAGAAAACTTTCATTATTGTAAAAATAGAATTATTATTTACAAAAGAAACTCAATACAGTATAACACTGATCAATTATAGTATTCTAATTTTTATGATGATAAAAACAATTCTAACTATTGGTATAAAACTTTACTGCAAAGTTGTACAAAATTTGTACAATTTATGCAATATTAGACTTTGTTGGCAGAGATAAATGAAAAAGCAAATTCTTTATCAGATAAGATTTTTCCTTTGCTACAAAATAATAATATTCCGTCATGCCAAACAATGTAATTCAGCAAATGATGAAAATTTTGTAAATTTTGACATTAATAATTTACTTTAATTTATGTACTCAACTGATTTTTTTTTAAAACAAATAATTTTACATAAATGACTTGTGATAAATCTGAATGAAAGTTTTTGACACATTAAATTTATATCTAAAAATGCACTTAAAATTTTTTAAACTTTATGGACATTTTATTAATTTTAAACAATTAAAATATGAGAAAACAATTTTGAAGAATGTGATGCAATACATTAACTAAATTTTAAAGTTTTTTTAAATATGGCAAGCTTAAAAATTGTACATATGTCATTTGTTATTGTGAAATGTTTTTTCTTGTGTCGGACTTCAAAATAACTGTTTATGGAAAGAATGTAGTAAAATTTTACAATAACTTCCTTATAGTTATATGCAAGTGATATTTTTATCACAAGTAAAAAGTGGAAACTATATCAAATGAGCAATTATTTATTGACATTGCCACAATGTTTAGCTGCAATTTTTCATCACAAAGCTCCCAATTTTAATAGTGTCTTGCCCTGTACATTGTACTTTTCCTATTAACGATTGAGTCGTGCCGGTCATCTAACTCCATTTGGGAGAAAATTTTTTAATTGAAATAATGTGATTTCTGTGTGATAGTTAATCAGGGCTTCTTGCCCGTAAGCTTTCTATATCTGGACTATATTCCATCTGGACTTTCATCAATCTAACTCCATTCTCAAGATTAAGAAAGGATAGGCAGACAGAGACAAACAGATGGATGCCAGTGGGAATTTACAGGTCTACAATTTTTGAAAATTGCAGCCCAATAACCAGGCCCTAATAATAATTTTATAGTAATTCTGTACAAATCCATGATCAACAAAGATTGCAGTGACACCATAATCAACAGTTTTATGCAACTAGTAGAACACTGAGACAAGTGTTTGAATGTTCATAGAACATTCATTTTCAACAAAATAATTCTAATAGGAATATGAAATTTTTTAAATGTGCAGAAAAAACCAATTTAGAGATATTTAAAATAACGTCTTCATAATTTTTGTTAATAGTTTCTACTTTTTTTATTTTAGTTCTTATTTAACCATTCCTTATATTTCAGTATACTATTGAATTAACCTTTGTTAAGCTAGTGGTTCTCAAACTATTCATAATAGTACCTTTGATGATGATAGAAAAATATTGTATCTCTTATATAAATTTTAAACAACATATTATTTCCATAGGATTTTCATAAAATACATATGTATTTTGTAATTTCAGTTATGTTGCTAGAATATCTACTAATCATTTTGTTAGATAATGTACTGAATCTATAAAATTTAACAAAATACTTTGTGACAACACTAACATTATTATATGGGAAGCAGCATATTAACCTGACAACTTTTAAATACAGCTGTGAGACTGTGGCAGAGTTGAAACAGAGCATCAGGGATGAAGTGGCAACAATTTCCTCTTAAATGTTCTAAAAAGTCATGTGAAGTTTTAGGGAATGATTGCAAGAATGTGCAGACAACAATAGACACCTTCTTATGGATGCAATATTCAAAAAGTTATTATTTATAAATCCTTGGTTAAATGCTTTGAGATTAAGTGCAGGATGATGATAAATTTAGTTTAGCATAATTGCATAATGTATATTATTTTAATTTAAAAACCATCAGGTTAATCAGCCACATCTTGTATAAAGAATTTTGTAATGATACTTTTACAAAGGAAAGTCAGTAAATTGATCACAGACTAATATATAATAGCTAAAAATGTCAGTTCATAATTTCTAAAGTGTTATTAGATGGCAGCACAATCCACTTTGATGATTAATTCAGGTAGTAGACTCTAGACGTTGATTCTGGACTTGTACATGTCCAGCTCAGTTTCAAAAGGTAACAATGCTTGAGAGTACAGTTGAAGAGCAGTGTGCTGTTGTGCATTTTTGTGGGAAAAAGGATTTCCTGGTAAGGATATTCACTAGGACAGGGATGGTGAACCTTTTTAAGTCTGCGTGCCACACAGTAAGCATATTAAGCATACTTTTCTTTAAAAATGTTTATGCATGCAGAAGTTTTAGACTTCGAGTAACTATATTTAAATTTGGCCGAATGACCGAGTGGTCAAAGTGGTAGCTATCGCTCTTGTAGACCCAAGGTCAAAACCCCAGAAAATTTTCAGGTGGGTATCCATTCTTCACCACCCGGTTGTCCTATTGTGGACTTGTTAAATAAAAAAGCCCTCTTAGTACCCACAAGGCAAAAAGAATTTTAAAAACTATATTTAAATAAATAAAATAATATGCTGTAATTAGAGTAAATGTAAAGAACCTGATTGAAAAAGATGGTAAATCGAAATCATATAATTTGTTACGTGCCAGATGATTTCTTTGACGTGCCACTTTGGGCATGCGTGCCATAGGTTCGTCACCTCTGCACTAGGAAATGCTTCCTATTTACAGTGAGAAGTATTTTTTGCATAAAGCAGTATACAACTTGTAAATTATTTTGAGGATATTCAAAAATTGCTGATGAAGACTGACCTGGTCACTCTGTTGAAACTGTAACAGAAACAACTGTGCAGTGAATGGAAATGATTTGAGCTGGTAGGCAAGTAATTGTAAACAGTGTAGCAACTGCACTAGAGAGTATTTTCAAGGTTAGGTTTAGTTTATTTGTATACAGCAACATGACATGTGGGTGATCTGTTAAAGGTGGGATACCTTCTAAGATGACTTTCTAAGGGAAACTGACCCCTATTTAGGTGTTACAAATGTGAAGAAAACCTGGAAAACTTCATGTGGCCAGCCCATTGATGAGGCACAAACTCACGAACAACCAGTCTTCAGTGGTTTTATCCACTTGGCCACTGGTGGGTCTCAAGGTTTAACCTATATCATAATGTATGATCATTTCAATTTCTGGAAAATGCATAGTGGGGCCAGAAAACTTAAAGATGTTGCAAAGTCTATTTGGTGTATTCTTATCTAGTACAAAGATGAATGATAAGACACACTTAACAGGATTATTACTGGAAATGAATCATGGACCCACCACTATCAACTCAAATAAAGGCATGCCTCAATGCAATGGAAACATCCTTTTTCACCTTCAATAAAGAAATTAAGCAAAGAAAGTTATGCTTACAGTGTTTTGGAAACCTCAAGGAGTACTGCCCATTTCTAGAAGCAAGGTCAAAATGTAAATGACTCAATAATAGAATTCAGCAAAGCTTCAGACTATGATTGCAAAATATGCAATGGCCTAACCAACCTGACCTAACCAACTGGAGGATTATTGTTTCATCACAATAATATCAAACCTTATTTGGCTCGATTGGCCCAGAAAAAACTAAACTAGGCTGGATACTTTTTAAACATTCAATACTTTGTGACTCCAACTTAGCCCCAAGCAACTTCTACCTGTTCTGGCCACTAAAAAAGTAGCTTGGAGGCAAACGTTTTGCAAGTGATGAACAGGTTAAATGGTAGTCATATTATAGCTCATATATTCCAGCTGATTGTTTGTGTTATCCATTTAAATGTTTGGATGACCACATAGCTGTAAATAGAAAGATACTGTTATATGATAATAATTATAACAGTAATGTCACATTTTTATAAAAGAACGTGTTATTTACCACCACATTTTCTTTCGTCAAAATTCCTCAAGGAGTAGCACCAGTCTGCAAACTACCACTTTAAGTAGCATTAGTCTAGATGGGCATAATTATGGGCAGTTTATATTCAGATAGCACTTTATGCCTCAGCTATACTAGCCATTTCACTACAAATCAAATCCATCCAGTAAAGGAGAAAATTTTGGCCAAATCACCAAAGTTTAAAACATGCCCACAGTCTTAGCATGCTTTGCTTTTCATTAACAAAATCAAACTAAATATTTCTATAATAATTTTTATGTTTTTATCAGCATTCATGAATCAAGAAATTGGAAAGAGCAGAAATTTTAAAATAACTTACTGTATCTTTTTTGTGACCCTTTCATATCCATTTTGGGATTGTATGCAAGTTTGAGAACCATTCAAATTAAATAATTAACCTTTTATACCAATCAGTTTTCTCAAAATTTTTAGTTTTAAGATGTATTCAATAAATGTAATTTATATCTTTTTTTGCATATTTCTTTAATTTTTAAGTATGAATTTTGTTGTTATTTAATTTATAGCTAATTTAGTTTATAGTAAAATTAATATATATTATTTTTGATAAAGATCTGGAAGAGGAAATCAAAATTCATATTCAGATGGAAGACAAACATTTGTTCAAGAAGTAAAAATAGAAAGATCGAGGCAAAGAGATAAGAAAACAGTTGTTTTACCCATTATTACTATCAGCAGCGATAATAAAAATACCAAAAGTAGCACTCAGTTACTTGAAGATGATAGTAATAATACTCTAGTTCCACCGGGATTGAGAGACGATTCTCCATCGTTGAGAAGGAAAAGTTTTCCTGATCAGATCATTGATAGGTCTTCATTACTAGACGTTAATTCTCAAGTCAAACCACCGACATTTACATTCTTTGTTGACCAAGATAATTGTCTTAGCAGGAGTAATGAATGTATTTCAGTGGACGATTCAAAACAGGAAACTTTAGATTATTACAAAATTACTAAAACGAGCAAAGAAGAATATTTAACTTTGTCTCCCGGTAACATTCAAACTGAAGAACAGTCTCAGAGAGGAAGAAGGTATCTGAAAAAACCTGAAGATAAATTCTCCATTGAGAAAAGTGCATCCACTTCGTCAATTGCTAGTAACAAAATACACGAGAAACGAGAAAAATCACACAAAATAACCAAACATTCGTCTAAAGTTAATTCTAAACAAACTGGAGCAAACACTTTGTCCAAAATGGTATCGCTTATCGTGAATCCAAACTACGATACTAATCCACAATCAGGTAATCAAAGAAATACGAATCACAATCATTCTTCGGCGGTTCATTATCAGCAGGAGAGGTGGAAACGCTGGGAAATAATAGCGTCGGAACACACTGAAGTGTAATTTTATCATACGTGCATTATTTTTTTATGACTTTGAGGGATCAAACATTATGCATAAATTATTTGTTTGTTGATTATGAATATATACGTGAATATTTGATACAATTTCGATACCGTAGTTATATTTAATGGCATCGATATGTTGTACTGTTATTTTGGATATGACGATTAATTTTAAAGAGAGACTATAAAGAAATCTTTTAAGATAATTAAAAATTACCTTTAATATAAATGGCATTTTCAACAAATTCTTAAATCCTGATTTACATGTAAATGTATCAAATAAAATTAACAAAAAACAAAATTATTTGACAGGAAAAAAAGCAGAAAATGCAGGAATTTGCATAATTATCTAACAAAAAGTATTATGTCGGTTCAGAAGTACTTTTATAATACAGCAAAATTGGAATGCATATTAAGGCACAACTTTGTTTTTTGTATAAGAAACAATATGGATATTTTTTAATCAAAAAACATTTTTACCGTGTCACGTCGAATGCATAAAATGTCAGTTTTATAAACAGCCGAATTTAATGCCCGCAAAAATGGTTACAAATATTTCAACCGAATACAGATTCAATCACCTGTAATAGAAATACAATGTAATTGCCGACTCACTTCCCTAAAAAATAGTTTTTATCACAGAGAATAAAAACAAAATATAAATTTACAAGCCTGTAGGATAATGCAACGTTGGCAATGTGTGGCATGCCGTCACATAAGAATATAAAAAAGAATATGTCAGTGTTTCGATAAATTCTTGACTTTCCAAGCACCTATTCTGTACTTTAGCCATATTAATATTAAATCAATTCCCATTTGTAACCAGCTTAAAACGGGAACCAATTTTGAACCTGAAAAAAAAAAGTTAAATTATAAATTTTTTAAAAATGTAATGTATGAAAAAATTACACAATATCAAGTAATTTATAAAAATGTAAATAAATAAATACTTTTTGTAAAATTTTTTGATAGAAATGTTAAAAAGTCAAATCAAATTATTAGCGTGTCGGCTAATAATATGAAATTTGTTAACGTCGTCATGAAAACAAATTATAAAATGGTTATGTAAATACCTTACGAAATTTTCAAGTGCTATTTTTACTATTTATTTTTGTTATGTTAGTTTGTTCATAATATGGAATCACTTTGTTAATTAAATAAAACCAAGAGTGATTTTTTGTTATGTTAATTTTTAATTAATTGCATCTCATATCGGTTACAAAATGTCATTCTATGTAACTGGTGTGATATCAACTTCTCAGTTAATATCAAATCAATTACAATTGTCATGGGGTTAATTTAGCAGATATAGTGATAAAATGAAAAGTTTATTTACAAGGAACAAACTTCACGATGCCAATGATCAATTTCAAATATTATGCCTCAATTCCATAATAAATAAATCATTCTCGTGACATTCAGCGTGATGATTACAAATATAGTTGACTCGGTGTTGCCGTATCTACTCCTTGCAAGTGATCTTTTCACATGATCACCCAGTATTTACAGATGCATTATTTAACAAACAATGCAATCTGGCTAATTATAACCTTATGCAACCAAACTCCAAACGAGCCGTTTTCCCAAATGCATTTGGTCCACAACTTGAGTCCAAATGTACATATTTTAGTAATCCAGATTTAATACAATCCAGCTAGAATGCATTGTAACCATTTTGTGTGTTAATAATCTTTTACAGAAACCTGTATCGACCATACTGATATTTTAAGCTAAAGAAAGTAAAACCATGTGTCATTTTCCACTTTAACCATCTATTATTTACAGTGAAAAATTGGTCACAAACATGTGAAAGCATAATCATAACTTATTTACTTTATTTGGCATGTAAGCAATGAGCTAAAGATCATCAAGAGGGGAGTTTTATTTCCAAATTGGCAAGGCAGAACATTAATGTCTACACAGTTATAGTCTCTTGCTATGCACTACCATATGATGATGATTTGTAAATAAACTCAATTTTGCAAGCAGTATTTATTCTACTGTAGAATATCAACAAGTAATCAAAACCAATAAAAAAGAAAGTTGAAGGGCAACGAAATCAATTGCAAGTGAAAATTGATGATAAAAACAACTTTAAAGAATCTATTTATTTATAAATGATTTCATTTCATTCTGATCAGAGTTTTATGTTATCTGTATATATAATAAATCAGAATGAAATCTAAATCTTATAAATTAATCTTGAACGAAGTAAAATAAAATAAAAAATTAAATTAAATTGCACAAATAAATATATTGTTCTTGAAGCAATTTTTATTATTTTTAATTATAACAGCTCAAAAAATAAAGATATACAATTGCAATGACTGGATATTTTCTATCATTTATACAGCCATTACTGCAAGATTATGCAGTTTTTCTAAAGTTTAAATGGCATTAACAAATTCTTTGTCTAAATGTAAAATTTAACCAAACATTGAAATGAAAAAATTATCCAGAATATTTATAATTTTATATAAAAACAAAAGAGAAAGAGATAGATATGAAGACACGAACAATGTTTCATTAACAAAGCAATTACGTTGACTGAAGTATTTTGCTAATTGAAAGATTTGTGACATTTAAGACCTTTAAAGGCTGGGTATAAATATTGATGAATAACAATTATTGCTCAGACAAAAAACTTGATCTATTTACTGTTTTTGTGCAATTATATCATAGATATTTGAAGGGAGTAAATATCCACTTAGAGCAAAAATTCCGTACCGATCAAAAGATGATAAACTCTAATAGAAGGAAATCGTCCATAATTATATTATTCTACTAATAATGCCTATTCTTAGAGTATACAATGATTAATGTGCTATCTTGTATGGCGGAGTTGTCCAAACTATGATTCCTAGCCAAATCTGGCCCGTGAAACAAGTTAATCTATTTGATGCAGCCCTTTAAATGATTGAAATTAGCCTATTTTTAATACAGAATATATATAATTTTTGTGGCCCGCTTACATAAATTTAATTACAGTTTGGGCAATACTGTTATACAGTGTTTTAATAAGTCAAATTGTTTATATATGCAACTTTATATATATATATATATAGTGTAAAATTCCTTTGACTTTTGTGTTGATGACTATACAATGAAAAATAAGTGGTAACTATGTAAATATTATTTTTATTGTAAATAAGAAATCAAAAAGTTAAAATTTCTCATAGCAGACAATCATTTCCTTCAACTATTATTCTTTTTATTTTTAAAAAAATTAAAGAAAAATAATAATAAATGAAATTAAATGTCTAACTTAAACTTATTCAATATCAGTTGTTTGATCTGTAATATATAGAGTCATACAAATCATAGAGTTATATTTTGTATGGGATAGTTATATAAAAAAAAATGTATATATTAAACAAAAATGTGTATATTGGTTTTATTTAAATGTTTAAAAATAATATTGTATAAATAAAATTCCATATTTTTGAACATACTTTAATAAAAAAAAAATAATTCTAATTATTCTTCTTGATTAAATCAATCAATGGCTTTTTTGAGGTTAATTCATTAAATAAGATTAAAAATAATTTATCGGTAACATTGACAAATACAGTGGTACCTCAGGATATGAAATTAATTCATTCCGAAACTGAGATCGTATCATGAAAATGTCGTAAGGTGAATAATTTTTCCCCATACGATTACATGTAAAACCAAATAATTCGTTCCAACACCAAAACATACTCAAATTAAAGCTAAGCAGTGCATTAAAAAAATATATGTATAGTAAGGAAAACACTAAAAAATGCATTTTGTAGTTCTAAATATATAAATAACCATAATAGAATAATAAATGATTAAAAAAATGTAGTTTTATTTGCACTTAACCTCTGAGGATAGAAGACGGTGGAGGTGTAAACAGGTGGCGGAAGACAGGGAGAAGGGAAATGCAGTGGCGGCCTTAGGGGGTGACGAGCAGGGCAATCGCCCGGGGCCTCGCTCTTGGAGGGGCCTTGCACAACAACCAAGTAAAAAAAAGTTGATATTTAAAACTTTTTATTTTATCCTTGGCTATTAGTTATAACAATAAAATAAATTTAATTTATAGTACAGTATATATTAATATTAATAAGTGCCTACTATTTCAATTCACATACTTTGCACAAAGGACAAGGGCCTCGCAAAGATCTGCCGCCCAGAGCCTCGCAATGGATAAGGCCGCCGCTGGGGAAATGATACTAAAAACTTAACGTAACAATAACTTAAAAATAACTTATAAAACAACACTAATTTTTTTATTATTATTATTATTTTTTTTATTCACTGCTTTTTGTTTTCTTTCCTTCACTTCCACCAGCACTTTCACTGGATAGAGGTCGCTTGGTAAAATATCTATCCATAGACGTTTGGCTTTTCCTACTTTTTAAATTGTTTTTAAAATGACTTAGGCAAATGTCATTACACCGAGCAGCAATACGGCCAGTGTGAACCTTTTTGGAATGTTTCTTTTCAATAAAATCAGTCACTTTCTGATAATACCTCGAGATTTCCTTTATCGAGCGAGATCCTTCCACGACGAAGCAAACATGCAAACTGAGACCGATGAGCAGAAGTGAATAAAAAGTTACGCTGCGAACTAATGTAACGTCGTATGGTGAGTTTTTGTTCGTATCGTGGAACAAAAATATGTTCGAATTTCGTGTCGTATCCTGAAAATTTCGTATGCTGGGGCGTTCGTATCCTGAGGTACCACTGTACTTGATACGTGCCATTTAGTGACGGATCCCTTAAGATAATAATGAATATGAGAAATTTGTAGCCACATGTACTTTTTTTAATGTTTAAGTTTTGAAATAGAATAGAATAAAGTATAAAATTTGCCCAACAAAATTTTTGGTCTGTTAATTAGTACGATCGTAATGAAAAATATTCTCAATACGATTTGCTCTCAGAACATGGTAATCTTTTATATATAAACAATTTTATGACAAAACTAATGATGGGAAATGAATCATGTTTATGACACATAAAACTAGAAATGATTAAAAAAAATGTTTTTCTTGGATAAAGAAAATTAATAATATAAATTCCAAACTAATGAAAAATAATACAGATTTCTATATATAGAATGTCTGGCAAAACTGGATTTTAAATTTCTGTGACCTTTCCAGGTCTTCTGGACTACAGAACAAAAAATACCAGGTGATCTCCAAAAGTTTAAAATTTACCAAAATCACGATAGCAAAAAAAAAAAAAAAAATGCTTATAAAGTAATGTATTGATAAATTACAGTCAGTCCTCAACCAATCATTCATCATACTGGTGTGAGAATTAAGAACCTAACCACAAAATTACCAATATACCAGCAAAATTCAATTTAAAAACAAACGTTTTCTACCGTCTTCACCGGTCATCCTCAGGTTCGATTCCAAGATTTCAAAAAATCGAACATCGCAATTATGCGCATGTCCGATGCAGGGCCTTAATAAAACTATTCGTGGAAATGGATTTCCTGCTTCAAAAATCCGATGCTTTATATTATAGTGTAGACATATATGGCGCGCATCTATTATACGTCATAATACGCCCTCCACGCCGTCGCCAAAGAGTTTGTTTCCTTGAAATTGATGGCTGTTCCCTTTCTGAACGCTTTAAAAATTTCCAGCTGTTCTAGATATTTCAGGCTGGCCTGGTGTTCACACCGTTGTATTAAACGTGCATTATCAAATTCCACCGTGACGTCATCATCAAGCGTGAAAGCGGCCAAAGCTGTATTGGAAAGGCGTTTTTGAATTGAGTACTTGTGTTCCTTGACCCTTGTTTTAAGGCAGCGTGCAGTAGCACCAATATATTCGCCAGGACGATTCACCCTATGATCGTAAATAGGGATAGAATATATTCCCGGAACACAGTTCCTATCAAGACAGTCCTTATCATTTCGTAAACAGGAGAAAATGGTCTGCGAATCTTCTGTAAGCGATATTTTTACCAGCATACCGAGCGATTTGTTTGTAGGTGCTATGAAGGATCTTGTTGTAAGTAATAGGAACGAAGGGCTGGTTATTCCGAAGTGCCGTACTCCTAGGTTGTTGGTGGCGTGCTATAAGTGTTTTAATTAGGCGCGTAGGGTAACCATGTAGTCTAGCCACATTCGAAATAGATTCCAATTCCATTTTTCTATCTTTCGCGCTTGAACAATGGGTGAAAGCTCTTCTTACTAGGGTCTTAAAAGCGGAGATCTTGTAACCAACCAGATCATGTGATTGAGCATGTATAAAAAGAGGCGCATACGAGCTCTTACGGTATACTTTAGTTGTTATTCGACCCTGTTGCAAGCTAATATCAATATCAAGAAAATGCACGTTGGTGGAGCTCTGCTGTTCAGCCCTCAACAAGAGGCCATAAGCGTTACTATTGAAAGTTTCAGTGAATGCCACCAAGTCCGGTTTTCTCTTCCAAACAATGAATACGTCATCCACGTATCTAGCGTATAATATAATGTCATCGTTAAAGTCAGGTAAGACTTGTTGTTCGAGGTGCCTGACCACCAATTCACATAATGTTCCTGATATGGGGCTGTTTAATTCATTTTAATATTTGCTGTTCTTATTTTTTGTTCAGGCAACACTGGGCTTATCTGCTAGTTAAATACACCTTGTATAGCTGGAGTTATAAAAGATGTACTGCTTCTTTTGTTTGTCTCCAGTTTTATCAAATTATTTTGTATAGACAATGTCAGTAATAAGAGAGAAATAATACAAATTATATACTTTAATAGCATGATTTCTAATTTCTTGCAATTCAATATTATTAATCTATAAGAATTTTGTCTATTGAAAAAATATATATGTTATGATTTATATTTTGATCAACGTAATTTGTGAATACCAACATTATTTCTTTTAAAGTGTGAAAATATCATAAAACTTTACATTTGTTTTAATATTAAATACTGAGTCTGATAAAATTTTTCTTAAATTTGCACAATATAGTTAAAAATATGATATATTTCTGTTTAAAAACAATTTTTATAATATTTTTTCTTGTTTATGTACTTAATAATAGATACCTTCTATCTCTGTCCAATTGACAGCTACTTCACTGATTGGAATCTTCATTTCTCGTGCTAAGTGTAAAAGTTCTACATCGAAAGCCCTGAAAATTAAGCAATATCTTAAAAAGTTATTTTAAAAAATTATTTATGAGAATAAAATACACTATATACAATTTAGTTAAATTCAAAATCTACTTGACTTTCCTAATCAAAGATTTTTTAAACTTAACAAATTCCTAAAGGAAAATGACATTGATATTATAAAAAAATATTTTTTATTACAATAATAATAACCATAGCAGTAAATTTTCTATTAATATAACTGAATTACAAATATATGCTATTTTTTTTCTTATTTAATATATATATATTTTACAGAAATACTGGATATAACTATTAATATAAATAACAACTCAAGAAACCCAATTTTTGATTAAAACCAGACAATCTGCCAAATTATTGGACTATGATCTGGCAAAATTAAATATAAAGATATAAAGTAAATTTGTCTAGAGATATAAAGTAATTTGTCTAGAGGTAGGCAGTTAAGCCACAATCTCATGATAATTTTAATAATTATAATAAATTAATTTTTAATTTAGAATCGAGATGCCATGAGATGGCAGCTTGACCACCTACTTCTAAACAAATTACATTGTATCTAATTATTCATTTAGCCTACTCATAGCTTGATAATTCAGCACATCATCTGACTAATAAATTATTAATAAAAACATTTATAAAAATATGTATTTGGAAAAGAAAACACGAATTTTTATGAAATCAAAAGAAGCTGGTTATGAAGAATTTGAGTGTCATTCACATGATATAATAAAAATACATCTATATCATGTACAAACAATTTTAGTACAATACTTCATTTATATACCATTATATTTCTTTAGTAACTTATTAATATGACTTTAATCATTAATTAGCATCTTAGTGTATTAGAATTTTAGCTATTAATTAGTATTAATTAATGTAATAATAGCTTATCATTGTAGATAATTAAATTAACATACTGGATTTTATGATTATTTATAAAAGAATAACAGCAAGTTCAATGTAAAGTTATTATATTAAATTCATTATTAAAAACTGATTTACAATTTACCATCTTTCTACATGTAATGCAGGAAATAAAATCTGAGCAGCTTCTCTTGTTAGCATTTTAAAACCACACTGTGTATCTCTAACTCCTTTAACTCCAAACAACCAGACCAAAAAATGAAATCCATACATGAGGAATGTTCGAAAAACAGATCTCTGATTAAAAAAAATTAATTTTATCAATTTGTATTTTTTATATAATAACTGTATATAAATAATCTGTGTCAACATTAGCAATTCTAAAATCATCAAACATCATTACTACACTCGATACGTTTAAAGCTATACACCAACCAAAGCCAAATATTATCAGGCTAGAAATGGCTATAATACTAATAATTTAAAAGACAATTTCGCATTAGAGTTAGGCGTTAGGCGCCATCTCGTGATAAATTTAATAATTATAATTTAATTAAATAATTTAGAGTTACTGGAAGAAAAGAATCATCACGAAGCGGGGCTCAAACCCTCAACTCCTGCTTACCTTGCAGATGTGTTGCCAATTATGCTACCCGGACCTCTGGTCCAACCTCATCTTCCAGAATATATAAGCTAATGATATAACCCATGATGGTTATTACAATGCCAATGTCCCCAGCTGGCATTGTAATAACCGTCGATGGTTATATCATTAGCTTATATATGCTTGAAGAGGAGATTGGACCAAACGTCCAGGTAGTGTAATTGGCAATGCATCTGCAAGGTAAGCAGGAGTTGAGGGTTTGAGCCCTGCTTTGTGATGATTCTTTTCTTCCAGTAACTCTAAATTATTTAATTAAATTATAATTATTAAATTTATCAAGAGATGGTGCCTAACGTCTAACTCTAATGCCAAATTGTCTTTAGTTTAAAAGTCATAAAAATTTAAAAGATTAGTATTATAGCCATTTGTAGCTCGATAATATTTGGCTTTGGTTGGTGTATAATTCTAAAATCAAAATAAATATACAGTAGAGTCCCAAAAACTCAGTACTCGATAACCCGGCAGTCCAGATAACACGGCGCAAGCTGTTATCCTCCCTTCTTTCTGCAAACGATGGTCAAGGTCTTATCCAGAACTTAAAGAAAATTAACCTATTGGATGTTGTTGGCTGGGTGGCAGATGCCTGAAACAAGTTAGAGTCATTAACGCTAGTTCGTTCCTGGTGAAAACTCCTTGATCACAAGGGAAATGAGTTCGTTGAACATGATGATACAGAAAATGTAAACTTACTCGACCTCCTGAAAAGAGTTCTTGGATGTGCAGAAGCCGATGAAAATGACGTCAAACAGTGGTTCCAGAATGATACCGAGCAAGACATTATGTCCGATACAGAAATTATTGCTGCTGTCACAGTTAATGAAAAAATGCCGAAAAATGATGATGATGTTGACATTGAGGACTCCACCGTACAAGCTCTTAAAATATCACATAGTGAGGGACTAAAGCACGGGTTCCCAACCTATGGGTCGCAACCCAGAAGGGGGCCGCGACGGGTTTTCTGTGGGGTCGCCAACTTATACAGTAAACTAAAAAAAATATTCACTATAATGCAATTTTTGTTTTTAATGGTGTCTTGAAGTTTGAATAATTTCATATATTTTTTTTAAAAATTAAAATAAGTGTAATCTAGGTACGCTATTCTGTCATAGTTGGTTGAAACATATGTTGAGAGTTTGAGAGAAATAAATTAAATGTTGAGAATGACATGAGATTGGCGTTAACAAAACTCTCCCGTGAATTTTGAAACTGGTAATAACATGCAATTTCAACCATCGCATTAAATTATTAAACAATTTAAAATAAAATTATAGTAAAAAAACTAACTTCGTTGTTTTTTAATTATCTTATTAAAAATGCCTTTTTCAATTGTATCGGGGTCGCGGGACACTTGGATTTTATAAAAAGGGGTCGCCACCCGAAAAAGGTTGGGAACCGTTGGACTAAAGGCTGTCGAAACTGCCCTTCAGTATTTTGAACAAGGTGCATCGGTAATGGACTTACTGTTCCTTCGTCATCTTCGTGATGAAGCAGCAAAACACAGAGTGCATTGCAGATGACAACAGGACATTATGCATTTCTTTAAAAAAAAGTAGCCAGTTTTTGCAAAGTCAGCTAGTTAATTTTCATTATAGACAGCTTTATGCCTCATGAAGTATTTTTCTGAGGTCTGTCTTATCCGGTAAATTACTGTATACTGTATATTCATTAATTTTCATTTTCATGTAGTAAAGGCTCTATGCCTTCATAAAGTACGTACTTTTCTTTTGTTTAAGGGTATTTGCGCAGTTTATTCTCTGTTGTATTCTCAAGCAAACAATACATACAAGTACAATACAGTATTTTCTGAGGAAATACTCGTACTTATTCTTTTTTAACCACATTCCCGATAACCCGGCATTTTCACAAACTTGGCCACCCTTTGGTCCACATTAGACCGAGTTTTCGGGACTCTACTGTATTAGCATTTAACTTGGGGAGATTTTATTTATTTTAAATTAATAAAATGACAAGTTTACCTTTGCTATAGATTCTTTTTCTAAATGAGCTCTAGAACCAATTGCGATTATTTTATCAGTCTAAAAAAAATATTAAAAAAAATGATAAACTATAAATTCTACTATAAACTAATGAAAATGAGTGCTACATTCAGATTTAATATAACAAAAAATGTATAAGAATGAAATAATTCAGATTATTTTCATTAACACATCATTAAGTAATGATAATACATAGACTATAATGAATTCAAATAAATAATGAAAAATTGTCTTAATGATTATAAATTTAAATTTTTAATCCATTTTTTCATTGTTTCTACTAAAATATATTTTTCAGTAATCACACAAAAAGAATAATATTTAGATTTCGTGAACTGACACTAGTTTTATTATTAAAAACTAATAATAATATATTGAGTTATATAATTGTCAATCCCCCTTCTCTTAACTAAACATTGCAATGCATTATATTGTTGCATTAATCTTTGACCTGTTTCCATTCATCTACAAAACAATTTCATCATTTATGTATCAACAGAAAATATGTTATTTTAAATTTAAGGACACAACTTTTTTGTTACTGGTAAGTTACAAGTAACTTTTAAATTTCAACTTTTCAAATCCAGCTTTTAATTGCCTACTCATTAGTGAGTCAGTAACTAAACAATCATTAATACACTATGTCCAATTGAATTCCCTTTCTTCTATTTTGAAAAACAACAGTTCTGTTGCATGAAAAATAAAGCATACTGTAAATTTTTAGTCATTGTGTTTTAAAAGTGACCAGTGCAAGTGCTTACATTTAAATAAGTGTGTTCCAATTTGTCAACTAAAACTACCATTGCACTCTAAGCATTACAAGTAAAGAAACAAATTGTCAAACAGTCCAACATAATATTATATTTTAAAAATTGTAAAGAAATGTAAAATAATAATGAACAAATAAAATTTAATGTTCAAACGATTTTGGCCGTCTTTCAGAGGCCCTCATCAGGAATGAATGCACGAAACACAAAAAGCAGTTCTATCTTCTAAAAATTTCTGAACTTTGAAAGAAATTTTCAAAAGATATGCTGGAATTCATATTTAGGTGTCAAGTTGTAGGTTTAGTATATAGTTCCAGTTTAAGTGTGCCAGTTTTTTTATGTCTAATAAATATTTGGCTTCAAAAATTGTCTATCTATCTATTTTTACTGAATTTACCAATAAAAAATATCAAATTGCCAGTATATTTAGTGATGCACTTTTGACTGATTATTAATAAACTGATTTACCAGTAATGAAATCCTTATTTCAAACATGTTTCTTTTACTATGTAGTTATTTTTAAAAATTATTTCAATAAATACATTGATAACATCACAAAATAATTATATTATATAAAAATTCTACCTTATCACCAAAGTCTTTCATGCTTTCTTCTAACTTTTCTATATCATTAAATTTAGTCGCACCATCAGCATCTGCAAACAGGAGAAATTTTCCTCTAGTGCTCATCATGCCCTATAAAACATAACAATTTAAACATTACTACTATATTATGATTTATATTTTATACACAGAATGAAGTATTTAAATGGAATATTATAGCAACTAGAAAACAGTTAAATTAAAAAGATTTATTTGTAACTTCAACAAAAAAATAATCTTAATCTTATCTTTGATCCTGATTACATTTTTTAAAATTTATGTAATTATATTATATACTGTAAGGTCTCTTTTTATGCAGATTATTTTTATGTGATTTTGAAGTTGTGTGGTTTGTATTTCATCCAAAAATTTCTTGGACAAACATACATATAGGCTTGTTTAGGAAGCCCGCGTATAGACAGTCTCCAAAAATCGTGGAACGCTCAAAGCTCACTCCATTTGTTCCACTGACATATAATGTTTATGGATGTAAAGGACAACTAGATCTATCTTAATCGCTTTAGTTCCTAGCAATTTTTGATATAAATGTAATTAAACATAAGAAAATACTTAAAACTGAAAAAAAAAAAAAACAAAAGAAATGCGTTAATTTTGAAGAAAAAGCTTCAAAGTTTAACTTCCTTTGTCTCGCCCTTCTATGAAATTTAACAGGGATGAGTCATTGTTTACACATCTGGATGACCTTGAACACAGCTGGAGTTGGATTTCCCAAGGCATTCTCATAGATGTTGCGGGAGGACAAGGGTTTAAAGTAGGGTGAACGCTAGCTGGCCGTATATTTTTTAAAAATTTGGAGACTTAAAAAACATTCCAAAAATTCAAAAAAAAAAATTTTTTTAAATGGCCTTAAGGACCGTGTTTTATGTAACGCTATGTAATCTGCCCGAGTTAACTCGGGCGAGAAACTAAAGGGGTTTTAATTAACTCTTCACATCCAGATGTCAGTGATTTGTTTTTAGAGTGAGCTTTTGCAATTCGGGAATTCCCCTTGTATTACTTTTCAATAAAATAAACTGAATTAAGTTTGAATACAAGTTTATTTTAAGCTTTTATATGAATTTCTTTCAGACATTCGAAGTAATTTATTAAGCAGCCTATTTCTTTTAATTTCTGCAAACTTTTTTATGCGGTTTTAAGTTAATTTTAACTCGTTGTTTTGGTTTTATGTGATTTTCAAAAATTATGGAACGTATCCCTATTTTTTTAAGGCAAGTAAAGTCTTTTTTTATGCGAATTTTTTATATGCGCTTTTCTGTAGAACGTATCCACCGCATAAAACGAGACCTTACAGTATATAATTATGTGTTATATGAAAGTATCAACCACACATATACAACATTATTGCAATCATGTATCATAATACTTATTGAGTATTTACACAAAACAACAATAGTGTAAAACTAAGTTGCATGAAGTTAATTCTAACCTAAAAAACAAAATTTTTTAGTTTGATAAAATCACTGCCTAAATACATATATCTTCACATATATCTAAATATATCTAATAATATATTACAACTTATTGTTTATTAATATAACATTAGTAAGTTTTGAACTCTAAAAATTTGATTGAGACTGACTGACTGTATTCAAATTTTTATCATCTTAACTTTCTATTCTAGTAAATAAATATTAAATTTGACTCTTTGTAAGGCATTCTATTCTAATATTTCTACTTCAAAACTTCAGCTATAATACACATATACAAAATATATCATGTAAAATATTTTTTTAATGCCTTAGCCTGTCTCATGTTATTCCCGACATATCTCTGGTTACAACCAGTTGACCCAAGATATCTTGTTTCAGCATTGAAATGTTTTTGAAACTAGACACTGCTAGTTGTTATAATTGTTATATTAAAAATAACTTCTAAAATATCATTTTTTTTTGTTTTTACATTTATTAATATATCTATTTTNATTTTTTTGTATTAAAAAATTATTAATTACATGTATGTGACAATAAACTTTTACTTCCTATTTATTTCATGAATGTTCTTAATATTTTAAGTATTATATTTTAGATTGCACTATAAAAAAATATCCTAAATAAGTAGTAGTTGTTCTTCAAATCTAAATCTCATATAGTCCTATTATTATTTGTCATTAGTCAAATAGATTTATTAACCTGTCCTACGTTGTTCCCGAAAATATTCGTGTTGACCTCATTGACCTGCGTGGGCGTTGCCGAATATTTCTGTGTTTACATTGGAATGTTTTTGATAATAGATGTCGCTATTCATCACAATTTTTATATTAAAACAAACTTTTAAAATATCATTTTTTTTTGTTTCTATATTAATTAATATATCTATTTTGTTTGTGAAAAATAAAAAAATGTTTTCGGACAATACAATAACCACAATTGTTATATTAAAAATAACTTCTAAAATATCATTTTTTTTTGTTTTTACATTTATTAATATATCTATTTTGTTTGTGAAAAATAAAAAAATGTTTTCGGACAATACAATAACCACAATTTTTTTTTTCAAAAATGTGTAATTTTTGTTAGGCTTAACATCGACAAAAATTCAATATGGCGCGACGTGCAACGAAGAAAAATTTCAACATGGGATAGGTTAAATATGAGTTACAATTCATTCTCAAAAGTAACACAAGCAATTATTTATTGTGACATTATCACAATGTTGGGCTGCAATTTTTAATCATATTTTTAATTTATTTAATTTAAAATATATACTCTCCACCTCAAATTAGTAGTGGCTTGCCCCTGTACATCATACTTTTTCTTTAACAATAGAGTCATCACCCTTTTTCAGAAAAGTTCCAGGACAAAACTCATAAAAAATAGAAAATTGCAGTTACCAAGTAATGATCCTAGCTCCTGTGAAAGTAGTCCCCTCAGCTATCTATACACAATTGCCAACGTTTCTTGAGCAAACATCCCTTTCAGCTGCTTGACAAAATGCCCCTTTCAGTTGCAACCCTTTGCAGAAAAGTGATTTTTTTCTTGTTTCCACAAGTGAAAAGACAGGCAAATGAAAGGGATGTTTCATCAAGATATTGCAGATATCAAACGGACTGTGACAAATGAGCTAACAAGCATCACACTTAAAGCTTTCTCTGCTTGTTTCCAAGACCTCCAGAAACATTGGCAATTGTGTATAGATAGCTGAGGGGACTAATTTGACAGGAGCTAGGATCATTACTTGGTAATTGCAATTTTCTATTTTTTACAAGCTTTGTCCTGGAACTTTTCTGACAAAGGGTGAATTAATTGCTTTCAGGGAAAAAGTTTAGAATTGAAAAATAACATGACTTCAGGTTTGCATCAAAGTTCATATATAGTTAATCAGGGCATCCTGCCCCTAAGGTTTCCATATCTGGTCTCATATTCCACCTATCTAACTCTGTTTTCAAGATTAAAGGCAAACAGATAAATGACTGTGGAAATTTATAGGTCCACAATTTTTTCAAACTGCAGCCCAATTACAAAAATAAGTACAATTAAGATTTCAATTATGTACAGTACTTTAAATGTTGTGTAAGTTGATTATAAATGTATAAATCTGAAAACAGGTATGCATTTGGTTACTAAATAACAATATTGAAGAAAAATTTAGTCGATTAATAAAAAATAAACTGTATATGTTCAATTAGTAAATAATGACATTAATTTAAAAATGGTGTGTGTACGTGTTTATGTGTATGTGTATATATAGAACTAGTAATAATATAAATTAAATCACAGTTGCTAATCTACTGTTAAAACAGTTAGTATGTCTGTTAAAATTTTTTGGTTATTCTATTTAATTTTGTATTATAAAACGTTTGATTGTTCAAAGAAATTTAAAGAGAAAACTTTCAGAAAAAATAATTAAAAATTATTCAAGGAAAACTAAATGCTAGCCAAAAAAATTTATGTTAAGCAAGGAAATGGAATTATGCCATGCTTTCAGAACATTACCTTGTAGCAATTAGTATGAAGACAAAGAACTAAATATATACAAAAGTACTAGCCAACAAACATTGCTATTTATATATGTATAAATAATGAACTGTGAGTCTGCATATCAATTCTTTTCTGTTTATGATGCTTTATCATGCAGCATTTTCATGCTTACAGATGCAATTTCATTATTTTAGCATCAGATGTACAAATATATATCATTTGATAATAAAAAGGGTCTGAAGCTTTAAAATGGATGAATGAAAAAATGACAAATGTAGAGATTATTATAAATAATTTTGGTGTTTGTCTGCTAATATATATTAAACAAAAAATTAACACAGAACCAAATTTTTAAAAAAGTCAAAATTTCTGGAGATAAAACAGAAAATATTCAAAATTATATAGTCATATGACAATAAAACAAAAATGAAGTAAAATACTACTTCCCTATAATTCCAAATGATTCTTTGCCCTTGACTGTGAAACAAAAAAGTTAAATTTAGTAAATCTATTATTCATGAATGAAGTACAAATAATTAGAAGACTTTCCAAAATAAACTTTTTTATTAGAAAATAGTCAATTAAAAACAAAGAAAGAACAAAAAGTTTTAATGGCAGAAATGTCAGGAGGTGATTCATTCACAAACCAAACAAATAAAACTCATTTGGAACATTCACATTCATGAAAATGTAGCATAGCAACACTACAAGAAGTCAAAACTATTATTAGCTGTTTATCTTAAATACAATGCATTATTCTTGCATGCATTATTAAATCATAATTTATTTATTACATTATTTTATATTAAATTATAATATGCATATTTTTAGCGTATTAATAATGTTATTCAATTTTCTAAAACATTTCCAATGATTAAGATTTTTAAGACAAGAAAATATTAAAATATCTGAAGATAAAAATTTCTTCTGCTGTTTTTGTCTTTTTGAACATCAAACAACAACTATGATTGTTATAAAACAGAACTGAAACAAATTATTAAAACTTTTATCTTCTGACTTTTTATATTTTTGAAACATGAGATGAACCAAAATTACTTAACAAAGGTATATTTTTAATTATATTTTAATTACGATTAAAACTAATTTAGGACAGCTGTGCATCATTATTTATGATTCAGACACTTCAATAAAGCAACTGAATAACAAACAATAACATGCAGCCATCCAAAAAAGTTTTAACTGTTCTTCAAAAATATCTCAATTAACTGACTTTTGGGCAACCCTGTATTTCCAATCATGATATAGCATTAATAAAAAGTTATATACATATTACTAATAAAATTCTTACCAGTCTAACTGCTCCACCTTTTCCTCTATTTTTTGTTAGAGTTAAAACTCTTAATTTATTTATTCCACACTTTCTAGCATATTCTAAAGCAACATTTGATGTTTTGTCTTTACTGCCATCATCAACAATAATTACTTCATAAGTAAAATTACTATTTTGTTTCTGAAAAACAATTTACTTTGTTAAATTAAAATTTAATTTTAGTAACTATTTATATTATTACATTAAAATTTACATAATTTAAACAATTAAGAGTAATTAATATTCTGATTTATAAATAAATTAAATTTTATATGAATGTTAAGCATAAATATACATAAATGTAAACATCTCTTCAATCGCACTAATTGTTTTTTAATGAAAATCTATTTAAATAATAAATTATTATTGATTTAACAGTTTCTTTCATTTCCTTGCATAAATAAGTCATCTGTGCAGTCATTTCATTTTATTGTAATTAAATTTACACAAACATTTGAACTTAAATGTATATTTTAGGAAAGAATAATCATAAATGATTTTCTTTAACTCACTGAGAAAGTAAAATTTGCATACTTTTAACTGTGTAAAATGCATTATATTTCTAAAAACACAAATAATAATCTATAAGATATGCTCTAGTAGAAAGAGAAAGAGTAGAAGTAATATTTAAGAATAAAAAATATGGCAGAAAATACATATTTAATAAAATCATGTAACAAAAAGTGTGTGAATAATCAGAAATAGAATTTCACATAAGTTTTGTTAAACAATTTTACTTTACCTAGCTTTGTATTAATAGTATTTTTTTGCTTTCAGTAATTTTAAATAATTAAGAAAACGTATGTGAGTAACTATTTACTAGTTATTAAAGTTATATTATATTTTATAAGCATTAAAGAGAATAGAAATTTCTATTAATATTATGCTTCTTGTCCCACTATTATTAATTAATTATATGAGCACTGTAATTAGCTCTTGTTAGGACTTATCATACACTATAACACTATTGACAACTCACTCAGAGATTGATGAACATTAAATTTCTATACTTGATGTACTTGAAAAAATTAAGATAAATGCAGTTTTATGAAAAAGAAATTAAGTGTATGAGACATTACAAAGTAAACTCAGTAATATGGAGTGAATTTATGAATATGATAACAGTATATTTATAGAAGAAAATGAAGAATTTTTTGGCCTCAAGTAACAGACAAAGATACAAAAGAATTGCTTCAAAACAAGACAGTGACAATCTTTTATAAACACCATACTAATTATGAGGAAAATTTAAGCTAGTTAATAACAATTTAATTATGTAAGAATAATTGTTAGATAAGAGATGGAGAAGAAAGTGTATTATTTAAACAGATTTTTACATATTTTGTCTGTATATCTTCATATCACTATATGTTCTTAACAACTTTCTCACCAGCCAATTGTTTACTGGCCACGGAAATTTCTTACAGTATTTGTGCCGCTTCAAACACAGTGAAACGCAGTATTGCAGTTGCGACAACACGTCAACACAAGACTCTTTACATCTCATTTTTGACTGTAGACATTACGATCGCCAAAGAGAAAAACTTATGCTGACTGTTCTTCTAGAAGGAGCCAATTGGCCCTGTCGTCACAACATTCTTGTGAATAATGAAACCATTTACAAAGAACTTATCAACTTTGTGAACAGTACGGGCGCACTGGATCCTCGTTAAGGGTGACCCATGGTCAATTCCTTTCTATCTTAATTGGGATTAAGCCCCGATACCGACGGTGCCACCTTTTTGCACCTGGTTTTCGGTATCGTCAGGGGGCAGGATTGGCCATGGTGTCACTCAGTGCAACTTTTGTACTTTTGTATGTATTCAGGTACACTATGTAATTATTACTTTTGTATAACGGGTCAACAAACTGTTTACTCTCACTTGTCTGCATGCTGCATAGGATACAGCATCCCATCGCTGCCAGGGTCTTGGTGGCATCTCTTCTCGCGTTTTGATGTCTGTTTCTGTTATGTAATCCTTTTCTGTGTGGCAATAGTCCAGGGACTACTTGCAGATTGTCGGTTTTTATTGTGTTTTCTAAATTTTGTTTGCCGCGAAACCTTTTGTCGGGGTTATTCTGTTTACATTTTGTTATTGTTCTTTTATTTGTATTTATTTTTGGTTAATAAATGGACCCGGTGCGGCTCATGAGCCCTCCTCCCTCTTCTCTTTTCCCTTCACACTTTCCACCCCTTTGGGACACTCCCAAATCCCTTTCTCTACTACTTAACCTTCTCACTTCTCTTCATTTCTTAAGGATATACCTAAATAGGTAATGCCTTCTGCCTCTTTCTCTAGTATGTCTAGTATATGTTCTTAACAACAAAATTGAAAAAAGTAATAATAATGTTTATTTTACAGAAGAATAATTATAGTTACTATTTTTTTATATTAATTATTAATTCTTAATGTTTAGTTTGATATATTTCATTTAAAAATATTTAGAGAATTACACTGAAATAAAAACTGTGAATGCTATAATTAGATAATATATAATTAGATACTGTATTATTAAATCTATATGCTTTTTTATATACATTATATAAAATTATAAAAAATTAATTATTTTTTTAAATCACACTAAAAAACTTTCCATATAAAAATTTATTTATTTTAATTTCAAACTAAAAAATAAAAAAAATTGTGTTTGGTTTAAGTACGTACAATTCTAAATTTAGCAAAAATACTTGAAATTTTAAACTATTTTTAATATCTAGTATATTTGGAATATAACTTACATTTCTTTTCTCTAAATACCCTAGACATTCTTCAAGCATTGGTATTACTATATAAAAAAATATGTATATTGTATAAATATTTTTCAAATAAATATGTCATTAGAACTTTCACAAAGAAAAGCAATAAAGAAATAAAACTAACAAATTCAATAATTTTGATTCATTCTTCTCAGTAAACTTTACACAACTTGACATTTAAGCAAAAACTCATTAATACAATATTACATAAAATCTCAAAAATAGAGATTTTACATAATATTGTATTATACAAAACATCTGTTAACTGAGATACATTTTAAAATAATTTTAAGAATTCTTAAAATTAGTTTGAAACAGACACATTTTAGTATTCGATTCATTTACTTCAATGAAGCAAATAAATAAACAACATCACTAAAACCGATAAATTACAAAACTACAAGCCAACCAATGCCTTATGTCATTGTGCTAGATAACAGCTATAATACTAATAAATTATGAAACAATTTGGTACTAGAGGGAGGCATTAGGTGCCATCTCTTAATAAATTTAATAATTATAATTTTTAATTAAATAATTTAGTACTACTGGAAGAAAAGGATCAGCCTGGAGCGGGACTCAAACTCGCAACTCCTGTTTACCGTGCAGATGTGTTGCCAATTATGCTACCCGGACCTCCGGTCCAATCTCGTCTTCCAGTATATATAACATTATGTTATAACCATCATCAGATATTTGCGATGGCTGGTTGAGTGCTTTAGGAGTGTGTTTACAGGACATGGGTGTTTGATGTGTCCCCAGCTCGCACCATATTATTCTATAATATACTCTATTGATTGGTGTATATTGCATACAGGTCTTCCAAAGTGAATGCTACCATTTTACAGTAATACAGTCATTTAAAAAATTAATTATTCAATTTTAATGTTTTGTTCTATATTCCAACCATGTGCATTACGTAATTTGAAAAGTCCGTTAAAGCTGTCAACTCGACAATAAAGATATTCAATTTCACCTGAAGACGATGGGTGTAAACTGTTGAAAGTACTTGTGAGTATATCTGAAATTTAACAAATCGCTGTTAATAACACCACAACATGGAAGTGACCTATATTTAATTTCTAAATGCTGGCATGAAGTGCACTAAATGTTCATCATGGAAACTACTAAAAAACACTTCTTTAAAAAATTACTGTAATCACTGTTATCATCTACTAAGTCTAGGAAGCCTGTAAATGAAAATGGCAACTCCATAACAGAGAATACATTATGTTCTACAGTTTACAAAATCAGAATCATTCATCATTGTGAAACATGAATTTCACAGACAATTTCAAAATGATCCACCATGTAAAACAAATATTTTTTGGTAATATTAGCAATTCCAGGAGAACACAAAATGACTCTAAGTTTGTAAACCATGGAATACAAAATGCCTTCTCTGTTGAAAAGTTTCCATTCTTGTTTATGGGACTTCCTAGACAACAAGATTTTTGAATTCAAATAGGAGATGAAACTTGGACAGTTACAGTTACTGATTGGTGTATATTGCATGATTCTCAGGTAATAATTAATGTAATGGTAGTATTAATTTTGAAAAACCCTGTATATCTTGATTAACTGACTTTTGGATCACTCTTAACACACTATTCTTTTATTCCTTTAGGAATTTAGTTAAATGCAATTATATTTTACAACAATTAAATGTTTCTTAATTTATGCTTCAATTAAACTGTTATTGTTACAACAAAAGAAAATTTGAATGATGATAATATATTAAAATAATGTTTAACTGAATAATAAACTACTTACGTCTTTTTTCTTCATTATAAGCTGGAACAACAACAGATAATTCTAAAGTTGGAGGATCATTTAAATCTGGAAATCTGTATTTTTCATTTGGTTCAGATGGATCTACATAATATTTTTCTGCTTCATAACGTTGAATTATTGGTATTGGAATACTCGTCAAATGTAATGTTATGCATAACTAAAATATAAAAAAAGTCATAATATAAATAAAACAAACTAGGTTTTTTTTCTAGGAAAACAAGACTGAGCACAACAGCATAGAAAATTAAAACTGAAAAAAAAAGTTTTAAAACTAATCTAAATCTAAAATAAAAAATTGTCATAGAGATCAATGCAAATGACAACAATCAGAAACTCGGTTGACATGTAGTTTGTGATTGATTAGCTTACACTATGCAATCAATCCATAAACTTTACATGGCAAACTCTGACCTCGAATATCTCAACCCATAGATCAAATTTCAAAATTCCCACTTCTTTAGGACATTGGCCTTGCCAAGTTTTACATATTTGAAAAAAACTCATGTTCAGTGTTAGTATGATTGCTTTAAACTTTGATCACATACAAAAAACTTTCTGACTTATGCAGAGTTCCACTTACACTCCACTCAATTAAAAAAAATTAATTATTTTATTTAGAAATTAATCTACTCCTTGATACTAGCAAATTAAAGCTATGGTTGATCAAATTTGTGCACATTTGGATAACTCTGACTCACGATGGGTTCATATAGCATGGGTGGTTGAGGAGGAATGTTGTTTAAAACCATATTATCCATAATAAGAGGTGCAGATCAGAATCAAACCTGAAACTTCATGGGAGAAAACTGAAACCTTATTTGATCAATAACATAATGCATAATTAAGAAAAATATAATATATAACAATATGATGGAAAGTATATACACAAGTAAACAATTACAAATTTTCTAGTGAGGATAAAAGACACTCCTATCAGGATAGAAATTGGAAAAATGATTAATTATTGTGTTTTTGTTATTTCTTACTCCTGTTTTTAGGTATTTGGTATTAGGCTGAATAGTGATTAAATATTCGGTATTCGGCTGAATAGCAAAAAATAAGCCGAATACCGAATAGTAACCGAATATTCGTTACATCACTAATAGAAACTGATATAATCTGTTTTCTTTTTGAACTAGCAATTTTTCAGCATCACTTTACTTAATATTACAATATTTTCATTTTTTGCTTACATAGCATTTACCCAGACAAATGACTAAGAAAATTTCTTGTGATACACGAAAAAACTTCCTGAAAGTCTAAATGTTTTATTATTATTATTATTTTTGTTATTGTTATTTGTAAACAATAATACAAAATCTTCCAAATTAAATTAATGATTTATACTTTATTCGAAATGGACAATTAATTAGTATAGCAAAATCATTTTTTTTTAATGAAAAATTCACATAAACTAGTAACCCAAAGAATCAAATGATTTATCCAAAAGGTTGATAAATTACCAACCTTGTAAGGGTCATTCACAAGTCAGCGGACAAATCTATTTTTATTATATTTAAAAATAAAAGAGAAGTCATGCAACGGAAGTGATTTGTTTGTATACTAATCATTAATATTGAAAATAACTAATGTTCTGTAGGAAAATTTGTTATAATTCCATCAGTATACTTTTAGAAAAATAAATGTATATTGCAAAATGGCTAAATCAACCAGATTGCAGATCAACCAGAAATGGTTTGAGAAACCCCCAAAAATCCACACATCTCTATTCGAGAAGTACCAATAAAACATATTTATTTTATAGACTTATTAAATGACTTATAGACTTATTGTTATGTAAGATAAACATTCCGTAATGATAAAATAATAATAATAATAATAATAGATGCTTTAATAAGCAACTGTAGTACCAGACATTACTGACAAAAAGTATTGGCACTGGTTTACTTTGTTACCCATTAGTGATGCAAGTGTCACACAATGTATAGTTAAGTACAGTAATACCTCAACTTACGCGAACCCGGAGTTACGCGATTTTCAAATCTAGCCGATTCGTCTTTTTTCTGAGCATCACGCAACTCTTGATTACTCATGCCCCCACACTATTGTTCAGCTTACATGTTCGGAAATGTCACGCGGAATCGACGCATAGCTACAATTTATTTTGTGTTATTTATTTCTGAGTTTGTTTTATCTAAGGAGACTTGAGAGACTGTACTATGTCATCCAAATGAAGTAGAACTGATTCTTCTGCATCAAACAAGAAAAGAAAAACTTTATCTTTGGAATGTAAAGTTAACATTATGAAAGACTTCGATACAAAAACGAAAATTTGTGAATTGGCAAAGAAGTTTGATCTACCGGAATCGACGGTCAGAACAATTATAAAAGGTAAAGAAAAAATTCTCGAAGCTGTAAAAAATGCTCAATCTTTAAATTCAAGCATCATTCGTAAACGTCACGGTATTATCGCTGAGATGGAAACAATGTTAAAATTATGGTGTGATAATCAAGTAATTGTGAAAAATTGTATAATAATATAATATGTTATACATATGTATTATCTAAGATTTTATTAAACATTTTTTTCCTAAATTATTGCTTTTTTTAGTCTCCGGTCCCAATTAAAAATTATTTGTATGTATTTATATGCGAAATTATACCCCGACTTATGCGAATTCGTCTTACATGGTTATTGCTCGGTCCCACCTATCGTGTAAGTTCGGGGTATTACTGTAATGAAAACTAAACTGCATGCACAACATTCTTCCTCACATCATATGGTGGCACGCACCGTGATCAAATTTGTGTCGCATCATTAGTGGTCAACAAAGTAAATCAATGCCAAAGTATCTAGCACTCAAAAGCACTTAAACACTTTTTGTACACCATCTTGCTTCATTAAAGCATTTTTTGGTACTTATCGGTTAAGAGGATGCCAGTCGGAAATAGCGATCAAAGTCGTAATTTTGAACGAAAATATCAAAATAACAATAGACTAGTAAATTTAAATCTAAAAAGAAGAAAACTTACTGATAAGGTTGTAAAAATGAAAAAAAAAATTAATTAGGATGATAGATATCACCTATTTGCCGGTTAAAGTCCAGATACGTATACCGTCATGGCGACTCACCTCTGATTCCAGCAAAAAAAAGGAAACAGTGGGGATGCACGTTTTAACCTAACCTAACCTATTCTAATAATTTGATTAGTAATAATTATGGTAATTTATTAGAATAGGTTAGGTTAGGTTAGAACGTGCGTCCCCATTGAACTGGCATCCTCTTAACCCATAAGTACCCATTTTTTATTATAATTAAATATTAAACTGAAAATCTTAAATCCTATGAAGTGAAAATGAATCTAAATACCGATAGCATTCGGTCAAAAATTGCAATTTTCAACAGAACAGTTCGAAAAATGACTCATTTAACATAAAAATAAAGATTTATTAAAACTGTTTGAGTGATCTACCATTATTCTCATCTGAAATTCATCTCAACCAAAATGCAAGAGACAAAAATTATCGAAGTATCAACATAATCGAACAGGAACAAACACTATTATTATTCCATCAGAAGTAAAGTAGAAAAAAATTATAAATAATCTATATACATTACACTGCATAATTCAAAACGACTTCCAACAACTTAACACTTCGTTGAGTAATAATAATCCACGAAAACCTTTCTGTACAAGTTTATGTTCTTAACTACTCCACAAACGCTTTCGACCTCCACTGAGGTCTGCTTCAGGTGGTGACTGACCTTGTTTCTTCCTGACCGTCATAACAATGTCGCCAGGGATTAAATAATCGTGCTCGTTGAGTTTTACCCCTCCAACTGTCCCTCACAGGCGTGGAGGTATTTGTTCGAATTCCTCAAACAAATACCTCCACGCCTGCGCGATTGTTTCACCATCTTTGTTGTTGATGCAGGTGCCCCGACAGTTAGCTTTATGAATCGTCCAGGCCTCCAGGTGTTGGATGTGATCGGTTCGGAACGCTTGTCTAATTAGTCTGGTATTCCGGAAGTCCGCTTGTATTTCAGGGTGTATGACGTAGGTCGATAAGGCAGTGGTGTGCCTGTTATTTTTAATATCAGCTTGATGTTCTTGTATTCATTTTGAGTTGAGCAGATGGTGGAGCCAATGTAAATCAAGTCCCTGTGGAACCTGTTGTCCCTGATGGGAATGGTGTATACACCTGGGGCCCTACTGAGATCCATCACGTCCTTGGCATTGTGCAGCAGGTCGTAAATAGTGCCGGTTCTCATGTACACGATCTTCGTGCAGTTACGGCAAGCTATCTCCCTGTATAGGGGGTCTAAATGTTGGTTGAATCTGACGACCGCGCAGCTAACGTTCTTATCGGGCTGGTGGTTGTCATCCAGCGGTGGCAGGGGGATATTATCGCTGCGGCATGGGGGACGATGGGCTTAGGCACGAGCTAAACCGCGCACCATGCCTTTACTGTAGCCATGCTCAATGGCAATTTTTTCAATGTGTTGGAGCTCTAACCGGGTGTCGCAATCATTTGTGTGGTGAGTGAAGGCCCGTCTGGTAAGGGCACGGAAGGCCGCAATCTTGTAGATAAAGGGGTCGGAGGAGTTTGCGGGGATGAATAGTGGTAGTTGGTTCGGTTTATGGTAAACACTCGTTTCTATCTTACCATCCTTGAGACGTATGTTAACATCTAGAAAATGTGCAGTCAGTCACCACCTGAAGCAGACCTCGGTGGAGGTCGAAAGCATTTGTGGAGTAGTTAAGAACATAACACTTGTACAGAAAGGTTTTCGTGGATTATTACTGCATAATTCTATTATACAATGGAAAAACAGTAAGAACAGCTTGAATAAGATTTAAAAAATCAAAAGAACTATAACATATACACATATATAGTTCAGAAGATCTATAAATAATCATATAACTTTGATTATTTATAATCCTCCTGCTCAGTACATGTGTACATTCTGAATATTTATACTGCCAACTGCATGCTCTAAATATATATTGGTGCTCAACCACATATAAGTATATACAGTCCAGCATTGGCAACATCTCCCACACCATATAAACATTTTCAGCTATCTTTGTAATGAGATAAGTACAAAATTTTAGTAAGGTGCCAAACGACCACCAGATTAAATCGCTACTTTACCGCTATTATTTTTAATTAAATTCAAAATAACATAGTATTATCTAGAATGTAATTAAAAATAATAGCAGTAAAGTAGCCCGATTTAATCCAACAGTCAGCTGGCAAACTACTAAAATATTGGGTTTTGGGACATTTATATACACATGAAATTTTATTAAGATTTTAGAATAATATTAAAATTCTTTGATTTTCGGAGTCATGCAACACTGTCAAAGGCAACTTTTGAGATGCGTAGAATCTAGTTTCTTTCAGTATTAAGGTCGTATAAAGACAGTCTACGGCCTCATAGACTATTTATGACCCGAAGCAAAGATAAATATGTTTAAATAGTCATAAATTAATCCAATTTCTACGGAATTGGGTAGATTATCACACGTCGTGACACTCAAGGTAAACTACTTGCCGATATCACGATTTATATAAAGAATGCTTACATCAGACTGCTTAGTGATGACAGAAATTTCATTTCAGAGTCTGTATGATGTAATAATGTGTGAGGTCATTCATCTGTTAATATTTTTGGCAAGCAAAATGTAGTAAATGTAATCTGATAACTGAAATACTGAGTCATTTATTTCCATAAATACAAATATATAAATAATGAATATAAATTAGTAAAGGTTAACTTTAGTTAATTGTCATATATAATAGCTGGGTATGATTTAACTAAAAGTAACTTCTGCTAAATTTATGTTATAAATTAATAAAAATATATTAAATATTTAATATTAAAGAAAATAAACTTCCCCTTGAAGTTTCTCATAGCTTTTACCAGTTAAATTTACGTAGAAATTTAATATAAAACTTACAATAACGAAAATAATTAATAAAATTGCAGACGACATTAACATCAACGTCATCAAATCAGGCGCCATTTTGAAATCTCTCATCAAAAATTTTACAAATAGGATTTATCATCAAAAATTTTTAAATATATTGGAAATTATCAATTCTAAAATGATTTGTGTAATTATTTTTATAAAATAAATGAAATGAATGTTTTAAATATATATTGTAAATTATTCTGTTACGTGTAAAAATTTTAGGTGGCGTTGTTGTTGATTTAAAATGGCGTTCTCGTCGGCGTAAGCACGTGGTTCTTGTTGATTTGATTATGAACAAATTGACATTGAATGGTTTATATTTAAATTAAATTTTTTTATATTTTTCAGAGATGTTTTTAAGACTGTACAGCCATTGGAATATTACAGAAGTTTTTTGGTAATTTTTTATTATATATTTTATAGAATGATTATTACATCTTTGGATATTATTTTGAATACTATATTATTTAATTTTAAACTGTAATTACAATGATAAATATCGTACGCTGATGAAACTATTGTACACTAAACAAATTATTAAAAGAAGTACGATATAAAAAATAATTATATAATATAATATCGACAAAATTAATTTCTTACACATTTACAATACGGACAGATTGATGTATTGGTAGAAAAAATGGCGGCACTTTGGTTAGGTCCGTTTCGTTTCCGTTAGATAAGCTACATTTTTAGTAGACGTTTCCTTTTTATTTATTTATTTATTTTGTTCAAGAACCACCATGAATCAATAATTAGTGACATTTGGCATTCGGTGGCCTGCCGGTGGCTTCCCTTGGGGAGGAGTCTGTCTAGTCCAAGAACAGTCAAGAGCGTGGCCATGTTGGCTACCTAAGGTAAATCTAACCGATGTGATTTTATCTCTGCCAAGCATCTTTGACATTAAGTCATGTTTTGTTTTACTCTTTCCGCCCTGTGGGCACTGAGAGGGCTTCTTTTAGCAATCCCATTATAGGTTCGGCCAGGCCTGAAATGAGGCAGCCGGCTGGTAAAGGATGGGACCTGACATATCTGATCGGATCACCCCCCAAAAAATTTGTGGGGATTTTTCAATTCGTCCATATTCGATCCCGGGTCCCCCAGAGTGGTGGGCTGCCACCTTGACTGCTTGGCCATCCGGCCAAATTTAGCCATATTTGTAGACCATGTCCATGAGAACAAAAACTAAAAGGAATTATGGATCCAAGAGTGACTCTGTGATATGTAACTCCCCAAAATTTGCTTACTTGGAATATTGGAGACCTCAAAAATGGGATATAAAAGTGAGAAATTTCAAAACTATTTCTCAAGTCATTGCTAAAAATAGACTGTTTTCCACTTCACAGAAGTGACTAAAAAGCTTATAGGACACAACAAATGCTATCACACTAATTATTTCCAGGATGCAGTAGAAATCATCCCACATGCTTAACAAGCAACCTAGTTAGTCATTCCAATAATTTTTATTGGAAAAGAAAGAAATACCCTATCATTACAGTGATAATCTATTTAAGTAACATTCTACTGACCTAGTGTTTGGCCATTCCTTGCTTGTGAATAGCATTCACCAATCTCGCACTTCTTAGCTATCTGTACTAATCCCACACTCATTCTAACTGTCAATGTAAAAGATCAAAGAAAATTGTCCACTCACTATTGATATCTCTGTTTAAGTCTCCCTTGATATTCTCCTGTACTCAGGACCAACCTGAGCTATAGGCACACTAGGCAGTTGCCTTCAATACAAAAATTTAGGGCTGTCAAAAACTCTTAGACCAGCCTTGCTTGTGCTACTACCCAGTGACACTTAGCTTCTTCTGGATGTTCGGTAGAGGACAAGGTAAGGCTCATGGATCCTGCCTTAGTTAGGTACTGAGGATCAGTGATAAAGATGCCCAATGTTGTTTGAAAAATCACATTTCACATTTTCAAATATCTTTGGTTATATGCACTAAATTACAAACTGCACTTGCTGGGCAGTAATCCTTCCTGGCTGTTACTTGTAGGACTTGTCAGGTGATAGACGGTATGAGGTATTCTGCTTGTGAAGAGTCAGAGGCCCGTCTGGACAGACAGCTGCAATGTCCTGAGAAAATACCAGAATTGTGCTGATGGTATTAACACTTTGGCCTTGAACTGTACAATACATTGCATACTTCTCAAATAATAATTAACATAATTATAAAAAAAACTTTGTGTCTTTTTTATTTAAAAAACATTATGTTGGCTAATAACATGTAATTTTATGTTATGCCTCTTATAACCATTTTTTACTAAAGACCAGACCATAAAATCAACTTTTTTAATGTAATTATAGTAATTTAAAATGGTAGCTTCTTTTTGGAGGACCCAGTATAATAATAGCACAATATAATATTATACTTTTATTCTGGAGTACAAAATTTCACATATAATCATAACCTAATTTTAGCCCAATGATTCAGCAGTTAATATTTGACTATTAATAGTAAATCAGACTTGGTGATTATTTATATTGAATTATTTCTTTGATGATGATTTTTATTTTTAAGTGAATTAGTGGAGATGTGCTGTATTTAAATAAGAAGTGTGTTAATTATTTGAACTAATAAAACACAGAATAAATTAAAATCTTTTAATTTATTCTGTGTTTTACTGCTTTTATTTACTCAATAGTAAAATAAAATCATAAGATAAAAGTGTCTAAATTAATAAATTTATTTTAAAATCTTACAGAAAAATAATAAAAGACCCGATGGAAGAGAATTATTTCAAAGTAGACAAACTTTTCTTAATATAGGTAAGAAATTTTTCGTTTATCATGTGCTACTTATTTTATGAAATAAGTATATGGACTGAAATTTGCATTATCTTTATTTTGTTATTCATATTGATGTATTGTAAGTGGTTTAAAATATAAAAATTAGATATGTATGTACAGGCAGTTCACAATCAGTGTGATGTTTCATGAAACATCAAACTAATTGGTTTCAGCTTATTGAAAATGCTTAGTAAAAATTATTACTTATTGTACCATATTTTTGTGGATTGTCCAGTATGTCAGTCTATCCAGGGGGGAATGCCAGCACGCTGGTTTACTCTAGGTTATACATCCCTCTCCAGAGGGCACACAAAAAAATTGAAATAAGTTACATTACATGACATCTCATAGATGCCAGTTTTTATTTTAAAATTTTGAAACTGTTTGCATTACATCAAAAGCTACAATTATATGTTCTGTATTTTGTCTTCTTTCTAATGGTGTAAAATACCTGTGGAATGGTATCAGTGCAATGTGTATTTTATTGTAATTTGATTCAAAAACAAAAATAAATACACCAGATTTCAGAAATTTACTGAAAATTATCTCAACTTACACAATTAACACCATTACACAATTGCTTTGTGTAAAATTTGAGAGGAAGAGGTTACCTTTCAAGGTCAGGGAAGTGTTGATAAAACTTTATTACTTTCACAACAGATTGTTAATTGCAGCAAATTACAATGTTATTTTATTGTACTCAAATACAATAATATTTATTTAATAACTAGTTTTATTTGATTAATTTTATTTTTTAGTTGCACTTTAGCCAGCATGCCAGTAACCCCATGGTTTCTGGTGTGCTGATCTCTCCTGGTCATATGTGACATTCCGGCCAATCTGCAAAAATATAGTATTAATGTATTTATTATTTTCTAAAATATTTTAATGGCATTGTCTGAAAAAAATTCTGAAATTTTTTCTGTTTTCCTTTATACATTTGCCTTTAGTTGCAAAAAACTCATACTAAATTGAACAATTAAAATGGCAAGGCCGACTTTTGAGACAAGACTACTCGGGGCTTAATGCAATCATTCAAACTTTACCAGCCTAGACCATGGCTATGACCATGACCACGAAGCATTTTTGGTGAAATTAAGTTATCCAATGTCGAAATTTCTGTCTATTGTGTGTTGCTCCAAGTTGAATTTTTGTCGATGCCTAACAAAAATTTCCAGTTTTTGAAAAAAATTATCGTAGCTATTGTATCATTCAAAATTATTTTTTTTATTTTGCACAAACAAAATAAATATATTAATAGATGTAAAAACAAAAAAAAATATATTTTGGAAGTTACTTTTAATATAAAATTATAATGACTAGCACCATCTAGTTTCAAAAACATTTCAATGCTGAAATGAGATATCTCAGGTCAACCAGTCAAGGTCAGAAGGTTGCAACCAGAGAGGTAAATGGGTTTTTTCAAAGATTCGTTTGTCAAAATTCAATTTCACAACATTCGCATTTCCAACTTTCCAACAATATACACATGCACAAATCTTGCATTCTTGCCTGTTTGTAGGAAGATGTCACCATTTTTGTATTTTGTTTTGACCCTGTTCTCGGTCCTCTGAGTACCTACAAGTCTGATTTTTTTTATGTGCTCATGATTTGGACACTTAATACTCTGTGCCAAATTGCAACTCCTGACATGTTTCCATTATACCTCTAAGGTGAACACCCATAATGGCATCGTGATTTTATAAACAAGACATAGTCTTGTCAATTAAGACTTGTACTAATTGGAACCTGCTTGCATACATGCTACAGACATGTTATTTTTGCAAGAGCTCAACATGAAAACTTGTTTAATAAAGATAATGACAACGATTTTCAAACCAACGGAAAAATTATGGTAGTAAATCTTTAACAATCTCTGCATATAGTCTCAGATAAAGTCTTTGGTTTATGATAGAGAGGATATGTGAGAACAAGCATTGTTCTGGTTCATTTGAATTTAATTTATTAGTTTTTTTTTTATCAGTTTAAAGAGCAGAATTATCTTCTTTTGGATTGGTTTTAATTTATTAAAAAAAGAAAACGAATAAAATCATCAGAAATTATGAATTAATTATTTTACCTTCATTTATCTTCTTGTTTGGTAACTTGTACTAAAATATTATTTCAGCAACCTACTAGTGCTGTTTTGCCAAACTTATCATGACTACTTTGATATATTACAACACTCTTCTCATATTCTTTTTTAAGTATCTCTTTAACAAAATGAATTTCGGACTCGTATCGCCCCTCTTCAATTGTTAAAAAATTAAACTGTACAAAACAAAGGTACAAATAAATTCCCAATTTTTAACATTACAAAGGTATGCCATTAAAGTACAGTTGTCCCTCTATAGTCCAACGTTTTTTAATCCGACATGCTCAGTAGTCCGACGCCCCTCCTGTCAAGGTACCCGTCCCCGTTACGTGTCTGCTTGCACAGAAGCATGTCACAATGTGAATCTCCCCATCCAATTCTTACTCAATGACATACATTTCGTGTGTTTTATGTGAGCAGTTCTGTTTGAACAGTTGGAGTAGAGAATATTGTAAGTTACTGCTAGCAAAACAATGCGAAATATGTAATTATTTTCGGTAATCCGGAAACTTTTGTGTGTTTTATGTGAGCAGTTCTGTTCGAACAGTTGGAGTAGAGAATATTGTAAGTTACTGCTAGCAAAACAATGCGAAATATGTAATTATTTTCGGTAATCCGGACACTTTTGGTAATCTGACACACCTTTGGTCCCATACCTGTCGGATTATCAAGGGACAACTGTATATATATTAAGGTAATACTATGTTCGCACACAATCCACGACTCACTTCAATATCAATTTACCTACAATCTGGGTTGTGACTGATGCAGGATGAATGTACAGCTGTTCACACAGGCAGTCTGCTTGAGAAGAACTCGGCTATTACACACGATGATAAAACTGACATAACTACACGGTAAGTCACGAACGCCAACAAACAAAATGGAAGTTTTGGTTAGAAATAAATACTTTTTCTTGCCATAAATCTAATAATAGACAGATGTCATCATCTCTCCAGATGTCTTTTTTATTTCTCTGTTGATAGCCAGACACGTGTTCCGCAGCCATCTTGTATTTTCTCGCACGCGTGGGATTGTGGGATCTCTCTAATGACTGGATCTAGTTTCAAGAACTCTCTTCAGTCGATCACGATTGAACCTTGTTTCAGTCAAGATTGAAATGGTCAAGAGAGGTTGCACCACAGCATAGTCATTGACCTTGGTCACAATCTAGATCGAAATGCTCAGTGTGAATGGGGTATAACACTTACATTTGGTATTCATACCAGATTATTAAATACACATTTACTATCCAAAAACTTTTCATCTTCAAAAAATAACATTATTAAAATCAACAAAACACATACCATAAGATAAGCAGATATTTAAAGTTAAAATTATAAATAAAAAAGCACATAGTAAGGAACTTTTATTTCACTCTTACAGGGTATTTAATGTAGGTCCCCCTGCTGACTCAAAATTAATACAAGAGGGGTGTAGTTGCATTCCTTCATTATTTCAAAATGTTCATAAATTTTTATTTTAAAAGTATTAGACTCCTTTTTAATTATTTTAACTATATTTTATTGAATTTTGCATCCTTGGCTATTACAATGGTGGGCAACTGCTGATGTGTAATTATTTTCTTTAATTGCTGTAATATGCTATTTAAATCTAGTTCCTAATTTGATGCAAGGATGCAAAACTCAATAAAATACAGTTAAAATAATTAAAAAGGAGTCTAATACTTTTAAAAGAAAAATTTATGAACATTTTGAAATAATGAAGGAATGCAACTATCGTGTTTCCCCAAAAATAAGACCTAGCAGAGGTTTTGCTGAATTGCAAAATATAAGACCTCCCCCGAAAGTAAGACCTAGCAAAGTTTTTTTTTTTTAATCGTAACAGTCATCGACAGTTTTTTTTAATCGTAACGGTCATCGACAGATAGTTGAAAGTGGCCATTGGCTTTTTGAAAGTACAGCCACTAATTGGTCAGCAGACAATCATGCCACACGGCATGATTTGCATAAGACTATGGCTTGGGAATCACAGATTTGCATAACATTACGGCTGGGGATCGCTAATTGGTTGGCCGGGAATCACGCCACATCACATTTGCATAGTGCTACAGTTCAGTAAGCACTAATTGGTCATCGAGCCCGATGTCAATGCTGTGAAAAGGTTAAGTTGAAGCGAGAGTGGGAAGTCCACTCCAGCATGGGAACTTCATAAGTTCAGTTCGACACGACAGGATTTACCTCACTCTCGTTTAAGTTAGACTTGGGAATTTTTTTGTTCAACAATAAATGTGAATTCTTCTTCATGTAAAAATAAGACATCCCCTGAAAATAAGACCTAGTGCATCTTTGAGAGCAAAAATTGATATAAGACACTGTCTTATTTTCAAGGAAACAGGGTACACCCCTCTTGGTATTAATTTTGGGTCAGCAGGGGGGCCTACATTAAATACCCTGTAAGAATGAGGTAAAAGTTCCTTACTATGTGCTTTTTTATTTATAATTTTAACTTTAAATATGTGCTTATCTTATGGCTTGTGTTTTGTTAATTTTAATAACGTTATGTTTTGAAGATGAAAAGTTTTTGGATAGTAAATGTGTATTTAATAATCTAGTATGTACACCAAATGCAAGTGTTACCTTAATATATATACTTTAATGGCATACCTTTGTAATGTTAAAAATTGGGAATTTATTTGTACCTTTGTTTTGTACAGTTTAATTTTTTAACAATTGAAGAGGGATGATACGAGTCCGAAATGCATTTTGTTAAAGATACTTAAAAAAAAGAATATGAGAAGAGTGTTGTAATATATCAAAGTAGTCATGATAAGTTTGGCAAAACAGCACTAGTAGGTTGCTGAAATAACATTTTAATTGTTTTATGTACAAAAATATTCAATTTTAAAAATTTTATTATTATTATTATTTAAACTTAATGATGTAATTTATTGAATTTTAAACGTAATCTATACGGAATATGTATATAAGTCTTTATATTAATTGTTTTATGTACAAAAATATTCAATTTTAAAAATTTTATTATTATTATTATTTAAACTTAATGATGTAATTTACTAATTTAGGTTATATAACGAGTGCAAATGGTTCGGCCATGGTTAAACAAGGGGAGACGACAGTTGTGTGTGGTGTAAAGGGGGTATGTTAACTCTTCAGCTCTGTATTTTAAATAGTTAAATTTAACTAAAAATAGAATTAATTGTGGTTTTTAGAACTTCATTATTGGAATGTATAAGCTTATTCAGACAAATTTCAAATTAATTAATTAATTAATGTTTGAATTTTTTCTATATATATATATATATATAACAACTCAAAGCTAAATAATATTCTTTACTTAATTAAGAAAAATGCTCTGAATTTTTAGAGTAAAGCCTGTTTTTTTTAGTCTGATTTGATTATTATTTGAGATATCTGCCAAAGAATCCATTTCAGCTAATTCACATTTAGTAATTAATTTAAGGGAAGGGATTATGTGTATGCTTGTACTGATCATACAGTATTCTTATAAATAACACATTGTCTTTCAAAAAGAATGTTATCATTTTAAATTATTGTAATTATGTTAATTATTATCTGTGAATGTTGATTCTCAGATAAGTATATTAAAACATTTCTGTTACATTACATTAAATACATTAATACCATTATTTTTTATTTGTTTTTTGAAACCGTGTCCTGTTCTACAATTATGGCTTAGTAAACACTAATATTGTGTTGTATTCCAAAAACATGTGGCAAGTTTTTCTATCAAATATCTTTATTTAGTTGAGTCGATACAGTACATTGTTTTGTACTTGTTTCGAGCTTTGCCCCTCTTCAGTCAACTATCATACAATATATATTTTTTATCTATTACAGTAAAGAACTTACATAAAAAAAAAAATGAGTACACAAACGATATATAGACGTACCTTTTGGGTGTAACCAAAAGGTATGTCTATACCACTTTGTATAATTTAAAATCTTGTAAAATCTGCTTTAATCCTTTTGTGGATAAACCAGTATACATTACAATTTAAAAAGGGGGAAGTCTTCCAAAATCTTCCCTTTTAGATAGACTTTGATACAATACAACTGTAAAAAATTGAGCTATTTCTATCCCCTTTTTCCTTTCCACCCCTTTTTTGGCATTTGCGCTGGTATCTTTAGTGTTGCCATGTATGACATTTGCCACCTTGTGGTCTGATTTTTACCAAAATCCGTCTTGTAAAAATTATTTTTTGAAAAGATTGCTTTTCACAGAAAAAAAAAAATTTTATTTATAATATATTGAGCCAGTTTTTGTTTATTTTAAGACTTAAGTTTTTATTTATATTGTCTTTACTTTTTATAATTTCTATGGTTTCTTTAAACTTCCTGTTGTATGTTAATTTTTCTTTATGCAGTATTTTTACATTATCTTTGTCTATATTACAGCTGTTTAGAGTACGTTCGTAAAATGCAGAATTTATTCTATTGTATTTTAGGTCTGCTGTGTTCTTTCAATCTAGTTTTTACCTTTCTTTTTGTTTCTCCTAAGTAATATTTTTTGTTTGCACAGATACACGGAATTTTATATACTACACCTTGGGCTTTCAATCGGTATTTGCTGATTTTTCTTCAGGTTCGAGATTAACAGTCTGTTCTCCATTTTTTGATATAATGGTGCTAATTTGTAGTTTCTTTCTATTTCTGTGCTGATTTGTTCATATAGACCTTTAATATATGGAAACTTAATATATTTTGTTTTAGTTGCTTGTTTATTTTTATTTTTACATGGGTTTCCTGGGTTATTCAGTCTGGTTTCCCATTGTTTTAGCAATCTCTGCGGAAATCCTGCTAGAAGAAATTTCTTTCTTAATTCCATAAGGTCTTTGTTTATGTGTGCTTCTTGGCTTGTCCAGTTTATGATTTTGTCATATTCCATTTTATATATATTATACTTAACGTATGATGGAATTTTTTATTGATATCTTATTGTTACTTGGTTAGAACTCGGTTTCTTGAATGTTCTATATTCGAGATGTTGTTTTAATCTTGTTATTGTAATGTCTAGGTACTTAATGTTTTGTCTTGTTATATCTTCAGTCTCTATTTTAAATTTTATTGCTTTGTGTATACTATTTGGCTTACCATTATTTTTGTTGTAATGTCCATTTCAATTTCTCAATGCTTGCACCTCACATCATATGGCACACATTTGACCTCAAATTCCTGATATTCAAATACTTCCAATGTTTATTATGGCATATCCATTGTCACTCCTCCCATGGCAACCACAATTCTACAGCTCCTGTAGATTACTCCTGTTGCAAAATGATGAGTGATTTGCAAACTGTGAATACACAAAAACACTCTCTGTTTTGGAGTTGCCATTTTCACTTACATCCCTTTATAGAGGTAGTAGACGATGAGACATCTGAATGCAGGTGGGAGATGAAACTCAGACAGTTACTCTATTGATTGGTGTATATTGCATACTTCCCGGGTAGTAATTAACATAATTACAGTAATTTAAAATGATAGCATTCATTTTGGAAGACCCTGTAATATAGTAGTTTCTTCACTTTCCATCTCACAGTACAACTGACATTAAAAAAAATCTCTTGCTCTTATCTATTTCTGAATCTTTATATTAACTCAAATATTTTAAACCTGTTTATAGCCTTTTATAAACAGCTATTATAATTAGACTAATTAAAATAAAATCTTGGCCTCATATTACTGCATTAGTCTATCAATATGATTTGAATCTCATAATTTATTACTAGACAGTTTGTATCATCTCTCATTGATGTTGATTCATCCATTTCATACCTCAGCCAATTGAAATGGCAAAAATTGGGCTTAGTCATAAATCTCAGAAATGTTGCATGTCAAACATCATCTGTATTAATTAGATTCTCATATATTGCATGATCATGTACACATGTTAAAATAATGCTATAAAGTTAGAATCAGCAATTTACATATTATAGGGCGACTCTTGGATAAAATTCATCACAAGGATAACTTCATGAATAATCAATAGAATATATTTAATTAAGCTCCTTCATTGCATAAAGTTATCTTTTGTTCATAGTATTTTTAAACTTATAAGTTGAAAATAATTAAAAATACTATATTAGTAATATATTTATTTGATTGTAATGCGATTTATAATTTATCATTATTTCAATTCAAGTTGAAAGAAATTAAAAATAAAGATATTTTAGGAACTTGTAACCCCTTCTCCAGAAGAACCTAAGAAAGGTTTCATAGGTAAGTTAGTAAGAAGGAAAAAGTCTGTATTCATCCAAATAAATTTTCATTTAGCGTGTTAACTGTGCTTTTTTAAAATAAACTTTTATTAGTACCGAATGTCGACTTACCTCCGCTCTGCGCGTCGTTTTTTAAACCCGGTCCACCGAGCGAACAAGCTCAAGTATTGAGTCAACAAATTCAAGAATTAATTGAAAAGTAAATAACGAATTGATAATTCCCTTTAGAAATTGTTTTTTTTTTTTATGTGTTAGCAAATTAAATTTTTATAAAATTGAATTCATGATTTTATTTTTAGTTCGGGTTNTTTAAATACAGTATTTACTTTTAATATTACCGATATGTCATCGAAAAGAAAACGTGTTGTATTATCATTAAAAGACAAATTAAAGTATTTGTTTTGATTATCCGGATTTTTCCTTATCCGGACTACCTTCATCCCCAATTAGTCCGGATAATTGAGGTTCTAGTGTATTTTCTAATTACATTTCATATTCTGAGAAAACTTTTATATGCGGCACAGAGAAATCCCCAATTGGCTCTCTACTGGAAAGAAATATTGTGGAATTACATTATATACTGTACAAGAAATAAATTAGGTTTTACGTTGCATTCTTTGGATTCATACAAATCATGTCAATAGTATGTCAGCCAATAATATTTAAATATAACTGCATAATTTAATCAAAATGATTTTTTGGATTAGTTTTATCATCACATTCTGAAATTAACTTTTTTTAATCAAATTTATCATTATTATTGAAGCAGTAATTTAAAAACTTTGTTACATTTCATTTATTTTCAGTTAGTCTGGTGCTTATACATAGATATAATCTGCTTAAACTACGATGGTAGTGTCATAGATGCTTGCGTGATTGCTCTTCTGTCTGCTTTATTAAATAGTAAGTTTTTCTAAATCAATTTATTTTCTGTTTAATTTATCTCATATTTTGCATTAAAGAAATCAGAAATAAAAATTACATGATGGCCCTCTTACTTATGTTTTAATCTGTGTCGGTGTTGGAAAAATATTACAAAACAATCTGCATGGAATAATGTATAGAAACAATGACTTTATTTCTATATTTATACAAAAAAAATATTTTGCCAAATATATAGCTAAATTGCCAGTTTATTTTGGGTTATATTAAGATTAATTAATTAATTATAAAAATATGATGTAAAGCTAGATAGTTGTGCCAACATCTTGTGTAGAATTTCGAAAATCCTGGAAGAAAGGATCAGGATTCAACTCATAGTTCATGCATGAAGCAAACACTTTTGATTAAATTACAAGTTAGATGGTCATTACAGACAATTTTTAATTTAAAAAAAAATAAAATACCATTATTTCCTGCGTATGACCTGTAAAAATTGCTAGAACACTTACCCTGGGTCTGCTTTCAAATTGAATTTAAAACATAGCTAATAGATGGATTATACATAAGAAATTATGGAAATAAAAAATGTCACAAAATTATAATTAATATTTATCAGGTGATTGACATTTAGTTTGTAAATCAAATTTATGAAGCATTTTTTTAATCAGTAAAATCTTAATTTTCTTTTTTGAAATATTCAAACTGACTGATTTTCTATAAAATTTCAACAAAGACCATTTAATTACCAAACATATTTTTCATTGAATTTTTTAAATTTCATACATTAAAAATTAGGAAATAGTATTACTTTAATTAATGAATAAGTAGCCACAAAGTCCTTAGAAACTGGCACTGTTTTATACACTATACAGGGTGCATAGTAAAGTTGTTTTAAGCCCACATAACTGATGAACACAGATAGCTACAGTTACAAATGTGGCATATAGTTATTATAAAGTGACTATGCACTACAGGACGAGACTGCTCGCAGTGTTTGTAGCAATAAAATTCAGAAGTTAGCACTTCTCTCCTATCTTGAAAATAATGTACAATACAGAAAAATCAATGAGTTTTAGAGTGAGACTAATTTAGTACAAAAGGACATCCTGCATATATGAATAGTAAGGATAGAAAGTATGAAAATTGCTAATGTGCACATCAACTGTTGATGGTAAAATGTATATTTCTCACACGTTCTCATTCATATCTCATATATTTCTCATTTTTCCGTGTCTTCGTGCTGCTTTCATTACTGTGTGTTGTATGTTGTGCATTGTTCACACAAGTCACTGTAAAAGGATTACACCCTGTCTTAATGAAACTGCTTTCAGAAGTAAAGATAAAATAAAGTAAAAAGCCAGTGTATACATGATGAATATTACAAAACAAAAAGAACCAACATAAAACAGTTCTATGTATAGATCATTGAATAGAAGAATAAAGGGACATTTGAGATTGTTAGTATTACTACATCGTTATCTTTACCATCTTAGCCCAATGGGCATTAGATATTGAAATTTCCATTTATTGAAATAATCCCATTATCAGTAAAGAATTGAGAGACTGTTGGTCTGTCAAGCAGATACATATACATATACATATCTTTAGTCTAGTTGTACAGGGTTGGGCAAAATGTATAGCCAGATATAAATGAGGTTGCAAAATGTAACCACTGGATGAATGTCTCAAAATAACATCAGTACGCATCCAAAGATCCATTTGCATATCATGATCTTCAAATGTCATTTTCTGAATATTACATTACAACAGGTAAATGATCCCATCTTAAGCAATGCATTCTTCCAAGTACCAGACAAATGCATGCATTACACAATACAACATGCCAAAGGGAAAGTTCAACACAGCATTGCATATAGTAGACCCCCCATAACACTGTAGATAATTCAGTGTTATATGAATTTCATGTTGTACGAGTCACTTAGATTTTACAAATACGTGAGCCATTTACAGCCCGGCACATATATTTGTATAATCTAAGTGACTCGTACAACATGGAATTCATATAACAATGAATTATCTACAGTGTTATAGGGGGGTCTACTGTATATGGTTTTTCAGGTCCACCAGTCCACCAATGTTTGAAAGCAACACTGACTCTTCAGATACTCCCACAATAAATGTCCCCAAATCTGATTTCTATATTTGGGGACATTGCTGGCCAGCAAAGTCACTGGATTTGGCCACTTCAGTCTTCTTGTAGGGGTACCTGAAGAATCAGGTGTTTGCTACATGCAACTATAAATATTTATCACATGAAGTTACATTTTTTACACGACTTTTAATTTTTTTCCACCTCCTTCTGGACATCATCTTCCATTGGGAAGTCATTAAAACAGATCAAAGTAGTTCTTTTTAGATTTTTAACTGTAAAACAGTTGAAAATTTACTTTTTTGCAGTGCCCCAGAATGAATTTTTGCATGTTTCGATTTTGGTGGACATTGATTAAATCCAATAACTCTGGATATGGTCCCTCATTGTCATGTGCTATCAGAGAAAACAAAGTTAAATAAGGCAATACTATAATAATTTTTGACTAATGAATAAAGATTGTGTCACATTAGGAATAGATAATAAATGATAAAATTCTTAGAATTAAGATTTTGTTTTATATTTAAATACTTTTTCTTATATTAACAATTTTCTTCCGAAAGCAACACTACCGGTCGTCCAAATAAGTGAGGAGACTAACCGTACAATAGTAGAACATAATACGGAATCATTAAAAGTCCATCATCTACCCATTTCTTTATCATTTACGATCTTCGACGGGTAAGTATTAATAGTTTAAAAATTTGATTAAAAAGTTATTGTCAAACAACGATGACAATGATCTTATTAAATGTAGCAGTATCAAGCAGTGTTAACAAAATAGATTAGTTAAAAAATTCAATATCTTCTTACATGAAATATATATAAATTTAAGTAAATTTTTTAAAATGTATACTAATTACACAGTAAATTATTATTAATTAATACTACTAGAAATTTAGTGGGAATATCTCAATTGGAAAACTGATTTTTAAAGTTTCATATATACTTTTCCTATGCCTAAAGCCTCATGTGACTATGATAATTATAATTTTCCACAAAGAGACCAAGTATATTATGGATAAAGAGAGATATTCTCATTTTATTTCTCTACATTCATATTGATGCATTTGTTGCATTGTTTTGTCAGTTTAAAGAAATCCATCTCTTAGAGTCTATGTGCTGCTTCAGGACAAAGTTTCAAATGACTTCTACTTCTTCCTTGCTGATAAAACACTGGCCTCCTACTATCTCCTTCAAAGCTATGTAAAGCTGCAAAACTTCAAAGTGGAAGTTACTGGGTGCAAGGTACAGAATATAAAGGATGTTGTTGAGACATATCCAACCAAATTTGGCAACATGGGATGCTGGGTGAGGCTTCACATTGTTATTGAGAATGACCCCTGAACTGAGAAGGTGTGGTAACTTTTAGTCTCGTCAGTGTGTTGCAGTTGTTAGCATTCTCGATTCCATTTTCTAGAAAATCCTGTAAGTCCCAGAACACACATGCATAAAATTGTGTGGCAGAAAACTGAATCAGAAATCAGCTTTGTTTTACACTTTTATGCCAGAATGCACATGTGTAAAAATTCTGGCCGAATAGGAAATGCCACTGCCACTAACAGTGCTACATTTTATTAATTTTTTTCTCTCATATATCTATCCCTTTGTACCTTCCATTTTTTCTCCGCTTCCTCTGCTATAATATAGAAAATTTAAATAAATAGACTTGTATTCCTAATTCAAATAAAGAACGTGTGATCTAAATACTAGGCCTATATATCGGTTCTACTAGACCTACCTGCTATTTGAAAGTTAGCACCTATAGCCATCCATAAACGTTGTTTAAATACAGTGTCTTTATACATGACACTGATGTGGTCGAATGGATTTGATAAACTCCTCTATTTCGTTTTTTTGAGATTGTCACAATTGTAAGGTTAACCCTCATTGCTGCCATTGTTAGAATAAAAACTGCGTGTCTACTTTGACGTCACAAAAAAAGACTTCTCTTTATTGAAGGAATTTTGGCGTAAAAAGTAGACATGCTCTACTCTTTTTTCAGTTATTTTTTCAGAAAAATTTTTATGCTTTCTGTTTTATGCTAGATTTTATGCATGTCTGTTCCTGGCCTAACATCCCTTTAGCATCCCAGCAAATTGAGAGAATCTTACCTGCTGACTGGGCCACTTTAAACTTCTCTTTTTGGCTGATAACCTGGGTGCTTCCATGTTTTTGATTCTGGAGCAAGATGGTAGACCGAGCTTTTGTTCCTGTCATGATTTAGAAGAGAAATTGGTTACCCTCCCACTTGTACCACAAGAGATGTTGCAGGCTGATGCTCATTCAGGCAGTCTTGTTATTAGTGCTAAGCTGTCAAGGCACTCACTAAACCAACACTTTGTGATAATATGGCACATCACAGATCATGTAGCATGCTCAGGCATGGCCTTCACCCAGTTCTGCAGGAATATCTTCCATAGTCATCCATCTGTTGGCACAAATCAAGGGCTCCACTCTCGTAACATTATCTTCTCCAGCAGATGTTAACCGCAGCCTAATTCACTGCTTCTCTCTGACAGTCTCAAGACCATCATAGAATTCTCTGCACCTCACCACACCATTTGTTTTGACATTATGTCTGGTCCATACACCTTCACCAACTGCATATGGATCTTTGTACCAGCCCATTCATAGTGGACAACTGTTTACACTTCATTGTTGTCTGCAACACATCTGTTTGCATCTTATTACTCGGCATATTGAACAAGCACACTCTTCACATTTGCAATAACTTCCAACTACTATTGTTTGTGCACAGCATGCACCCTTATGGCAAAACACAGCCTCTCTAGAAGGATGATATCAGTGCACTGGCTCCAAAAATAAAGATCCTATGTCCTTATTTTTGCACTGCCCTAATATATTGTTGGCAAAATTATATTTATAATCATCAAATTTGTCTTGTTAATTTAGAGAAACTGTCATTGCCGATCCAACTAAAGAAGAAGAATTTTGGAGTTCGGGAACATTTCATATAGTCATTCTAGAAGACGGATCTCTTGCCGGTATTCATAAACCAGGTATTTACAACAAAAATATAAACTTTCACATGATTATTGCTGTAAGATAATATTTAATGTGACATCTTAATAATAAAAATAAATCAAAGGATTTCATTACAGTTGAGTTTCTAAGTAAAATTTTTGAAAGCTTGAAATGTCTTCCCAGAAATCATAATTTTAGACAATTAAAGTATCTTCAGATAGCTTAATCTATTTTATAACAAAATGTCCTAATCCAGTTATAAACACAGTCAAACCACAATTTAGCACTGCCCTTGAAGCCAGCACTAAATTGAAGTAGCTCAAACAATAAGAATTGTATGCAAATTTGAAAATCACATATTTTTTGGTAATATCAATGTTGTTTGCATTAAAATTATTCATTTAATAGTTCATGGATAACAAAGGACTTTTTATTTAACATTTATAGGGACAGTCCACTCACAAGTACTCATTGATACTATGGGAGGGTGGAATATAAAGGTTTGCATGTATTTAGTTATAATGAACTTTTAAATTGTTTAGCTATGATAAAATATGCTTTGTTTGGTGGGTATTTTATCTGTTGTTTTCCTCTCTGGTCTTCTTGTTTCATCCTCATCTCACAATTCTCATGTTTATTATCTTTAAAAACTCTGTAGAACATTAGTAAACTTCACTGTCAAAACTTACTAGGATCTATGCTACATATTGATGTGAACCGAGGGGGTAGAGCGTTGAGCTTGTCCCTGCTTACTGGCTTCGTTGTCAAGTGATGGCTAGGAGGGCTTGATCGAGTGGGAAGGTGTGAGTAAGTCGACAAGGTGTCCATAAAGAATTACAGACAAGTCCACTGGTTCAACAAATAACACATTTAATAAAATTACACAAACCAAATGCAAAAGCAAACAGCTACAAAGCTAGAAATAGTTGAAATTTCTAAATCATGACAATGATTAATCTATTCTTGTCGGTAGCCTGTCCAAGTTCTGGACCCTTATCTGTCCAATATTCTCTAAGTTAAACTATTCTTAATCTATCTTATATAAGAGACCAGAGAGAGAGAGAGGGTTAAAATTTTTCTAAGTGATTACCTCATTGGTTCCCAATCTCGTTGTATGGCTGTTGGTGACAACATTCCTTGATCGGTGTGGTTTACCTGTAGTCTTCCTTCTCTTCAGGTCAGGATCATCGAGAGACAGATGGTGATTATGGTGGGAAGGCAAGAGTGGCAGTATGGGTCTGGCGATGTTCCCTGATGTCTGCCCAGAGGACTGTGTCCAAGCCCTTTTTATACACGTCCCGGAGGTGCTGACTAGTAACCAAGTCTGATGCAATCCCATCTAAGGTTGACTTGCGTCCAGGATTTGTTTATGTTAATTGTCAGAAATTGAAACATTTCTTTAGATTTATTACTTCTATCTGATATTGTCACTCTTTCCACCTCATAAATTGGATAACAGCTGTCAAACAACTGAATTAATTGCTAGAGGTGACTAAGGTCAGAATTAGTTTGCACCTTAGTAATAATTGTTCCTTATGTGGTCATCTTGATCGGCTTTATCGTTCACCGAAGTGTGTGGGTTTTTTCTTTTCCCATTGGTAAGTTTAAATGGTCACTTCTCAAAGTGATGCAAAAATTGAAGGAAGAAGGGAAATAATGATGAGGAAAAAATATTGAAGCTTTAAAATTCACAAAAGAACTTGAATCTTCGCATTGATTTTATCCTATATATTTTGTTATAGATCTTATACATAGTCATACAGCTTTTAATAAAAATCCATATTATAAATGATGATAATCTTATAACTTTTTTGCATCTTTGAAGGATGAGTTCTGATAGAAAAATGGCACTATGTCCATATATCTTTTTATTTAACAAACTGAGAAAATCAACAATGATATTCAAAATAGTTCCTTTCTGAGTTAACAAATGACAGCATCATATAATATTATATAATATAATATTGCATATGATGCTGTCATTTGTCAACTCAGAAAGGAACTATTTTGAATATCATTGTTGATTTTCTCAGTTTGTTAAATAAAAAGATATATGGACATAGTGCCATTTTTAGTGTTCAAAACAATAGTGTTCAAAGCAATTCTGAAAGTCATTTTCTGAAAGGCTGTTGAGGATCTATCAGTTTTACTTTCATATCTTCTACCAACTAAATACGAGTTTATTTGAGCACCAATTTGATCTCTGAGAAGAGATTAAGTCACAGGCAGCCAAGTCTGGAGAATAAGGTGGGCACTCAAGCACAGTACATGCTGTAATTAGCTAAAAATCACTTCCGAAAGTGATGTGGGCTGGTGTGTCATCTTGATGCAAAATCCAACTCCATTTCTCCACAATTCTTCTCACGCCTTCATGTAATTTCATCAAGAATTCAAGATAATACTGCTGATTTGCTGTCTGGCCACTGGAAATCCACTCTATCATTACAATAACCTAAATATCAGAGAAAATCAACATGGCCTATGCTTTCTCAACATTGTGACATTCAAAATATACTAGACATAAACTTGTCACCATAAGCCTGTCAATAACTGAAAAGTTTCTGTCATAGATTTCTTTACTTTCATAAGAAATTGGATGTTAACTCACCATTCACTTTTGCACTCAAACACTTTCCACTGAGGGTAAGAAAAGTCTATATTTGAACACGCATTCACTTGTACTTAGTAAAGTTATGCAGTTGAGCTGCTGTGTCTCACAGCGACAGGTTAGAACACACACTATAATCACCTTTTTCTCTCTTCCTTCCCACTCTTGGTCCCAAGCTATAGCATTAGTCTTTTTTTCTTGTGTCAGGCCATGTATTTAAATCTGAAGTTATATTAAAATGTTGGTCAATTGAGAACAAAAAAGTAGACTTTTGATGTATAAATATAAGAAAGATTAGTATATTGACGGCTAAAAAATTGTTTCATTACTTGCATTAATAATTTGAGCACAAACTCCTCCTCTAAAAATCTAATAATACAAGAAGAAGTTATATTATAAAGTCTAGAATATATTTGAAAAATAGATGACAAATTTCAGTTTCCATGTGTTATAATGCAGTTTTATTCTAATTATTTTGTGTTTGCTCAAAACAAAATTACAAAGCTAAATATTTTTAATGCTAAATAATATAAATTTCTCTGTTGTTTACAGGTGGAAGCGCAATCACCGACGAAGATCTTTGCAAATGCATAACATTAACAAAAAACAGATCAGCACAATTGATAAAACTCATCAATAAAACTATTCTGACATTAAAAACATAAAGAACACCATACTTCTTTCACTCATCTGTTAATAATTCATTGTTTTTATTAAGAATAAAGTCATTCTTTTAATTTTTGATTACATATTTTTGAATTTTATAGTCAACGATTGCACGCTTTCCTAAAATTTATTGATTTGATACTTTTACATCCATCTTTGGGTGACTTTGAATACTAAAATTAAACAAAACATCCTCTTCCTTGATAACAGAAAAAGCACACTTGCAAGTGTGAAACATTAATGGATTATTTTGCTTAGATCTCCATTCTTTAAACAAAATCCAAATGCTCACTTACAAAGGATGAAGTGTATAAATGTTTGGCTTTTGCAAACATTTGTACATTTCATCCTTTTATAACATAATAAACAGTTCTTTAGAACAATAATGCAGGCATTACTGAGCAAATTATATTTTCCAAATAGTTGTGCAGAACATATTTGATTTCATATTTACATTAATTTGTGACATTTACATTTATGGTTTACTATATAAATAAAGTTTATATAGTAAACCATTTATGAATTCTACATCACAATCTTTTACTAATGATCTAAATCTATGGTTTTAAAGATAATTTCTAATAAGGAATTAAAATTCAAAAAGTTATTTGACAGACGAGAAAGAAAGAGATCATTCAAAGTGCAAGCGTACCATAAATCCAATAAGAAACTATCCAGTTAGTGGTGTAAAAACATCTATCCTTTCCAATATGAAAATGTTGGATACAGGAATTCAAATATAAACTTCTGTACAGGGTCATCCAAAGTGAATGCTACCATTTTAAATTAGTGTAATTATGTTAATTATTACCTGAAAGTATGCAACATATTCCAATCAATATAGTAACTGTCAGAGTTTCATCTCCCATCTGCATTCAAACATCTCTTCATCTACTAACTCTAGGAAGCAGTGTAAACAAAAATGGCAACTTTTTTAGAGAAGACGTTCTGCAGTTTGCAAAGTAGGAATCACTCGTCATTGTGCAGCACAAGTAATCTGCAGGAGATGTAGAATTGTGGCTGCCGTGAAAGGAGAGTGACGTATGTCATAGTGAGTGAAGAAGAATGAATATCCTAAGCTCACTACAGCATATCCTACACTATGAGTAGTGATGCAAGGTACACACATTAAGAAATTGTAATGGACAAATGCAAAATTTGCCCATTTTTCCAATGTTTTAATGTACATTACAATGTTCTTCAATAGTTAACATTGCTACCATTTTAAATTATTGTAATTTTCCTTTCAGAAGACTCTACTGTTAATAATAATCTGGCATTTCTCTCTAGTCCTGTTGCCGGTTGTCAACGATGAGTGCACAGCCATAAAGTGCTAGCTGTCATTCCAGGAAAACCAATTTGAAATATGATTATTTCACAAGCATTTCTCTCAGCTTTATAAAGTGTTTTTCAAGAAAAATAGCATTAAACTATAGCAATAAAATTTTTATTTAATACAATATATCAAATTACATAACATATATTAAAAATAAATGCTTTGTTTTTTTGGCACTGAAAAACACTTTACATATCATTTTAAAGTGCTTACAAATAATAAAAAATAGTAGATAGATCTTTAAAATATAAACACACATCATAAAAAATTTAAGAATTTCACTTGATAAGTACAGAATTTTATATTCTATAACTGAAATACCACGAGGCTATTGTTAACGTATTCGAAACCTGTAATTCTTAATAATATCCGCTATTGCACGTATCGAGGAAAAACTAATGAGATTAAAAATTAACCTTTACTCACATTTAATGTTTATAACAAACATGGCACATATTGCATAATTCAATTAAAAAAATTTTTCAAATGCTTCTCAAATGACAAGAACATTTTGCTATTAGCTCAAAGATTAAGAACTGCAAAAGTGTTAGACATTTATGAGATTTTAATATATTCAAACCAATATAAGAATTCTTCCTCTATCTCTCACTAGCAATTTCCAACAGTTGCATGCAATAATGTTGCTATGACAACAATTTGCGAGGCATCTTAAACAATTCGGGAGAAATTCGACTCTCGTGACGAGACGATGTACATTTGCATTTCCATCAAACCAATCCTGGTCTGAAACTACATTGCACGATGCCATATTGGAATTTTTATAAGATACTTCAAAACATTGTCACTAGATGGTGCTAAATCTGTGCTAGAATATAAACTGACATTATGTTCTGCTGTACAACATTGATAAACACTATAATTACAACATGCTATAAAGAACTTAAATTCAGTTTTAGGGAATGATTGCATGCAATTGCTTCTTACTAATGAATACTTTTAAAAAGTTTTAGAAATTTAAAAACATTGTCACAAAGACAATTTTAATATTTTTTTAATACATTTTATTTCCTGTTTTAAACCAATTTAAATTTGAACAAAATTAAATTTAACGTTTTGGTCTCAGACTTAATCGAGGAGTTAGATAATGTGTAAAGGACATTTTGTATTGTTAAGAGGTTGTCCATAAATTACATAATGCAGGCACAGTTGGGTGGGTATGCAGATAATCATTACATGTAACAAGAGGGTAGGGATGTTTACGAAAGCGTTATCTAATGCCAGGGTCTCAACTCGGATTACACAATGATTCATTTTTGTATCCAAAGTGTTGCGTAGTGAACTGTACTCTTTATGCCACTGTTTTGTACATTATATATGTAATTAACATATAAAATAATGTAACGTTCAGTACCCCGTGACACGTGCTACATTATTTTGGAGGTGGGTTGTGCGACAGCATTACAAAGGATGAGATGGTTGAAAATATAAAAATAGCACTATGTAATTTATGGACAATCTCTAAGTATTGGGGCTCATAAATATATAAGTTATAAAGCAAATTATGAAAAAATCGTCTCAATATTAAATATACAAATAAAAAAATATAAACTAAAATTGAAATATAAGATGTATATGTATTCAAAGGTATAAAATCATAAAGTTATTGCTTTTCATTAAAATTTGGTTGATTGCAATGTAATGGATTTTAATACAGTCAGTTAAGTCTAAAGTCAGTTAATATATATATATATACACGGTTAAGACTGGTTTGGAATAGCCACATTTGTGATTGATGACTTTCAGTTACAAATATATAAATCTGATTTAACAGAAAATGTTTAAGTTGCTCGTAACATCTTCAGTTAGTTGCATGAGACAAAATGACGTCTGTTTGACATCAAACCGCTCTTTGCAAGGCATCATAAACAAGTCAAAAGATATTTATAATTTGTTGGCTTTGTAAGAAGTTACCAGAACACAAATGTAACAATTCCAAATCAGTTTTAACCATTCTTAAACTACACTGGCGTGCAAAAGTTAAGCAACAATGTAATTTTCAAGCAGACAGCCATGAAATTGTAGAAAAGAGCTTGCTACAATCAGTACAATGACACCCAATTCAGTAGAAAGGTGATTTGATAAAGGAAAAAGACATCACAGATGATGTGAGGGCATGCAATCAGCGTGCGCAGTGCAAGATTATAACATGGCTTTGATTCCATACTGTATGCATTCTATTCATTTTTGCACTAGTATGCTTTCTTTATCTTTTAAGTACAAAACACTGTCTCTGTATTCTGAATTTCATGTCTCCCAGTGATTTCTTGCAGAGTTATGGCAAAAATACAATCATTGCTTAATTAAGCTTTGCACACCAGTATATATCTTGGTCCACTCTAAATTTATATGATCAGGAATTACATATATTATATAAAATTATAATATATTTAAAAATTGCATGTTTAATTTTTAATTGAAGGATGATTTAAATTGTTTAGACGATATTAATCCAAAAATTAATTGTACATTAATTAAATTCTTAATACTTAATTATCACTATGAGAAGCAGCTTAAATGTCGATCATTCGATCATTCCACCTGTTCTCTTATATCACAATGCATGAAGCAGGATAATATGTCTGAAGCTCTGGACTAGAGTGGAAATTGGGGCATGCTGAAATAATGACAATGATAATTTTCACTTAAAATATTTTAAAATTATGAAATGTAGAGTATTCAAAATAATATTTACGAGTTTCGCAGTGTAAGCCATAATAGCCCGTTCCTGCACACGAGCACTGGTACATTGGACGTTCGTTAATTTGAGCACAAATTCCTTTATTTTTACAGGGGTTCTTGACACATGGATCAGGTAACTGGCCTAAAAAAAAAAATGCTTAATGATTGAATTTTGTCAAATGCAAAGATACTTCCTCTCAAATTAGTGTATTTCTGAATTTTTTCCCTTTAAAAACATCAAAATAGCTGAAGTTTAATCTCAAGTATTCTAATAATAATAAAGGCTTCATTCAATGTTATAAAATAGAAAGAATTTTCTTATATATTAAAGCATCATTTAGAAATCACCAGTGATTTGGTTGACAAATTATCATCAAATGGACTATTGTAATAGATATACCAGTTGAGTGTAATTAAAATATCCCTATTTAATGCTCTCTACAGAGATATTTAGCAGTTAGAATTCAACCAAATCTGGCATGGTAACATTTCAGGACATGCAGAAGATATTTCCATAAAAAAGACTGGCACTAAAAACTCTCGCCATTGTGATATTTTTTGAAACTGCAAGCAACATTTTATTTGCACAAGACACTTGTGGTATACAGACCTTAGTAATGTAAAGGATACTGCTAAATGTTGTCCCCATTCTGAAGTTGTAAAACCTGAAGGTCAACGTTGAACAGCCAACCTTAATCAAGCTTTTGTGATGCTTCTCACATGAGTGTGATACTGTCTTTCAAGGCTGACAAATTTGCAACATGTCCTTGATAAACCACACTAAAGTGTCCCCGCAACCAACTTTACAAGGATTAAGATCGAGATAATGGGTGGCTAGGTAGTAGGAAATGCATGATGATTATGCAATCAAGAATGATCCAAGGATAAATGTGGCTGTGAATCCAATTCAGACTATAACTTTAGACAAGTGCAGTGGAATCTGCTGGAAAACACAAGGGTTTTTATTGCCCAAATATGCCAGTTTAGTGTTCCACTGAGATGTCACTCGACGGGTTCTTCCACGACCACAAATATTCATCTCCATTTTGGCAAGGAAGATCAATGCAAAAGTCAGTCGGATTTCCCCACTGGTAGCAAGCAACTACTGGTTGTGGCTGATCTTATACATATAATAATGTACCAACTAACTCAGCACCTGTCACACTGTTTCATAGATTACATCCAACTGCCATGACACTGCACATGCACTACTGGAGTCTGTGTTATTATTCATTGACTGTTCAACAATGGTTATGATAACATTTCAATAATTTGTGAAGAAATAAGTTTGCACTCTCAAATGAGTGAACGCCCAGTTTCCTCAAATAGAATGATGATTATTCTCCAAAGAACTTGCAGAGTCAACAGTTCTTGGCATAAATTCTTATGACGACAAAATTTCCAAGTGCAGCCATTGTTTTTTGTAAACAGCTTCACAAGAAATGCATGTTCCAGCAAAGTGATGGCCATAAAAGCAATAACTGATAAGAATAACATTCAACAATTGTGGTCATATTGCTTTTCTGCAGAGCAAATTGCTTTTTCATTGCTTGCAGTATCAAAAGTGCCACAGTGAGCAGTTTTGGTACCAGTTTTTTTATAGAAGAAAATAATTAAAAATTCTTAAGCAAGATAAAAGGGATCGTGTTAAGAAATACCTCGAAGAGCAAGATGGCATTCTTCTGGAGTCTCATAACGATATTTCTTGTCACATCCTAAACCGCAGAAACATTCTCCGTCACGTATTCTACAACCATGATGCAATTCGTTCTCTTCACAATTATTTGCTGGATGCACTAGAAAAAAGATATTAAAAGCATAATTAAATTTATATGCATTTTACTTTTATACATTACATACCATAACACTAAATTTTAACATATTGTATTTATGTTTCTTGAACTTAAAACAGGGTGCACTTTAAATTTGAAGTATTCTCTGCTACTTTTAAAGTCTAGAAACTATTGTTTCTGGGAAAGAAATGCAAGAAAATATACAGTGTCATCCAAAATGAATGCTACCATTTTAAATTATTGTAATTAGGTTAATTATTACCTGAGAAGTATGCAACACACACCTATTGATAGAGTAACCATCTGAGTTTCGTCTCCCATCTTTATTCAAATATATTGTCTATCATCTCTAGGAATTGCTGTAAATGAAAATGTCAACTCCACAACAGAAAAGACATTTTGTGTTCTGAATTATTCACCATTGTGCAGCATGCGTTCACAGACAACTTCAAAGTGATCTACTATGTAAGACAAAATTTTTTGGTAGTTTCGGGAGAACACAAATTTATTCCGAGTTTGTGAACTGCAGAACACAGAATGCCTTCTCTTTTGCAGAGTCACCATTTGCATTTATGATACTTCCTAGAGATAGTAGACAATGCATTTGAACACAGACAGGAACAAAACTCAAACAGTTACTCTATCGATTGATTGGTTTATGTAATTGGTGGTGCATACTTCTCAGGTAATAATTAACATAACTATAGTAATTTAAAATGGTAGTATTCATTTTGAAAGACTGTATTTGATATCAGAAAACACATCTGCAGCTAAACAAAGATAGAGAAAAGTGCACATGGGCTCCTCAACTGAAAAATAATTCACGAAAAAGTAATCTTGGGTATGACATTGCCAGAAAGGATGGATCTTAAAACCAAAATATTTTATATATTAAACAGAAACCTGTCATAAAGAGAGGAAAATGGTACTTCAGTTTTCCTTAAAATTCCTTAAATTCTTTTAAATTATATTTACTTCCAATTGTTTAATTTTTTTCTTAAAATCCCTTTTTAAAAGTGGGCCATGTCTTAAATTCAAAGTAATGTAGCAAGCATCTCCTCAAGTATTCTTTTAATATCTTTCTAGTTTAATTAAAACTTATTTTAATACTTAAAAATTAAAAAAAAAGAGAACTATTTACTTACAGAGAATAGCAATAAATGCAGCAAAACAAAATATATATTTACAAATCATCTTGATCTAATTTCAGCTGTAAATAAAAAATTTCATACCTTGTCAATATATCTAAGTTAAAAAATATCAAATTAATTTAATTATTTATAAAATATCATGATTAAAAATAACAGATATTCAAAACCAAAATAATAAATCACAAATTAGTATTCTTTTCTCAAATATTTTCTCATATAGGGTGCATAATAAAGTCCTCATAAACCCATGTAACTGACAAATGCATATAGCTACAGTTATGGACATTATTTATAGTTATAGTAAAGTGATTATGTGCTATGAGACAAAACTGCTTGCAACTTTGAACTGGTATGCTTAAAGTTCCCATCTCAAAAACAATGCACGATACGGGATAAAAAGTCAATTACAAAGCCATAAAGGACGCCCTCCATATGTGAATAGCACGAATAGAAAGCATGAAATGCTAATGTGCATGCTAATCACAGACAGTAAAATGTGTCTTTCTCATGTGTTCCCATTCATTACTCAAACATTTATTTATAACATGTAATTCTTGTTATTCTTTGTTTTAAAGATGCATTTGTGTGCCATATGTTGTTCATTATTCAAATGTCAGTTTATAAGGGCTTCACTGTGAATCCTGTATACTTGATGATAATAAAATACAGAATATTAAATTCAATTTTAATTTTTATATTGAGTTATATTATATTATATTGTGCATTATACAAGCCCAAATGTATATTCAAGATGCTATTAATTATTTATTAATAGCATGCTATTGTGAGATGCCAAGGGCATAGAATGGATTAACTCTATGTCGCTTACCGACACACAATCGTTAGATTGGCTCACTTTACTTCGGAGCACTTTTTAGGAATTAAAATAAACAAGTTGGAGAGAGATGCTCTCGTAATCACCCTTCTCCTCGTCAGGATTTCCCGACATCAGTTAATCTACTTAATACGTGGATTAACACACGTAAAATAGTATTATCGAGCGTACATGGGAATGACAGAGGTGTAAAATTCAGTCTTTAAGGAGATTGTATTATAAATCAAACAATAACATTTAATATAACGAATAAATGGATAAGTACAAATATAGATAAATGATCAAATCAAATACAATTTCTTTGAAGAAGCAATTACATGGAACTATTCCGATAGGTCGAACTATCTACCTTATCTCTACCTTATTTCTACCTATCTCGCGAAGAGAGTTTACAAGATTTCTACAGGTTATACTACCTTAAATAATTCTTTCCTCTTTCCAATATATTCATATGTGAGAGGAGGGTCTTCTATGGATGTATAGCACTACATATGGTTAATTCTCTCCAGTAGAAACGGAGCTCATTCGAATGGTGAATTGCTATCAGTTATATGGTCAGTACTGCTTCCGATAAACTTCTATAATTAGTATGGCGAATTCAGGTCTCGTCAAACCTCTGATGAACTGCCCCGAATGGCGGGAAAAATCCCTTTTATATCGGCCTCCTCAGACGGCCCAGTAACGTGTGCAAAGGCTGCATTTTTTACTCATCTTGTGAGTCGGCCGAAGGAAAGAAAATCAACTTCTTTTCTATAACGAAAGTACTTGACATCCGTTTTTCAAATAAATACTTTAAATTTAGAAAATTATTAAATTTCAATTTAAAACTAAAATTGATCTTTTTTTTCGCTAATTTCTTTAAAATTGACTCCTCCCCTAATTCTAGATCTCACACTATTAATTAGATACACTTTGAATCCATCAGTCAGCTGGATGACCAAGCCAATTAAGATATTGACCTACCACTCTGGGAGATTGGATCAAATGTAGACTAGTTAAAAAACCCAGGAATTTTTTGGGGTGCTTCATCCAGATATATTGGGCCTCACCCTTCACCACCCAGCTGCCCCATTGTGTATCTGGCTAAGACCATTAAAAACAAAAAAAAAAAAAAAAAAAAAGAGGGAAGAGGAGGAGTATACTGGCAATGCAAAAATGGCATTATTTAAGTATTGATGAAAAATTACAAAACAAATTCTGAATAATGAATGATGATGATGATCATAAATAGAATAATTGGGTAAAGATGAACAGATGGCAGTAGGAAAATATTTAATTCTTAAAGGAAGCTAGTTTAGTTGAAGCCATCCAATATGGTAACAAATAATGATCGTGTTAAGAAATCAATAATTTAATATTTATTTCTAAAATTGGCATAGATTTCAAAAGAAATTTCTTCACGAAAAGTCACTTTTTAAATGGGGAATTCTAACAATAGATATCATTCCAAAGATACTAAGTACAGTACTAAAACATTTAAAGCAGTGGTTTTCATAGTGGGTGCTACAGTCCTCCAGGGGCTGTGAGTAAATGTAGGGGAACAAAAAGAAGCACGGGGTGCTGGAAGCAGGGTTCCGACCAAACGGTGACCATACTGTGAGGGTTCAGGTCATTGACAACCTTGATAAGGACACAAAGTTTGAGGTTCATAGAAAAGATTATATAAGAATATTTCTAAGCCTTTCTCATACAAGGGAAAACAGGTTGGGGGCATTGGATATAGCTTTATGGAACCAAGGGACAGTGGCTTGAAAAAGTTTGGGAATTGCCAATTTAAATGGATCATACGGGGCTGTCCATAAATGACATCCACACCAGAAGAGAGGGAGGGGTTTACAACAAATTGGGCAAGGAAGGAAGGGGTTGAGCTTCAATAGACATCCATTTATTTCATTAAATTTTAAACAGTTTATGCATTTTATCATTTTTATTTCAAAATTTCTTGTATGTTTGTTTCTACTTATAGTATTTATCATACATAAAGTGATAAAGGTTTTAAGGGAGGTTGAGTTTTGTTGGATATCCAAAGAGGGAAGGTGTTTATGGAAACTGGGACAAGATGGGAAGCGGGAGTAAAATTTTCAAGAAAAATGCAAATGTAATTTACAGATAGCCCCATGGGGTTTAAATATACGGAAGTTAACATTGCACAATATGAATTTCCCTATTTACCATTCTTTATATTCTTTAGAACTCTAGGTATTGCTACTTTTATTTCCTATTTTTACTTATTTTTCTACTTAATGAAAAAAAGGTTTAATGATATATTGTAATAAAGTTTAATAATTGAAAAAAAATTAATTTTAATTTTGTTTTTTATACTTCTTTAATACTTTAATTTTTTAAACAGCAAAAATGGATGTTTTTAATTTTTAATAAATTAATTAACTTAAAAATCCACTTTCAATCAATAAAAGTGAAACGAGTATTAAAAAATATTCGACAATATTTTAATATATAAAAATTACCATTTCTCGATTTTAAAGTTTTATAAAACTTCAGTTTTTGCTTTATACCATGAAATTTCTCTATTAAATTAATTAATGGTCCTTGTAAGTTATCCTTCGCATGAGAGAGGACGACATACAAAGATAGCACGTGAGAGGATAACAAATTTATTAATAATTAATTATTTTTTTAATATAATGCATTTATCCTAACTAATAATTGATTTAACGCCAATTTTTATTTTGAATTCGTATCAAAATCAATCAAATTGAATATTATTCACTTACAAGTACTTCTCTTCGAATCAACACCTAGCTACTTCCTGCCTATGATTATGTTTCCACCCACGTGGTCAAAGTTTACTTTTAATATCAGCGCACCCTATTAGAAAGAATTAAATTAACCATTACGTCACAATTTTCTGAAAATATTATATTAAAATTCCATTTAGTTTATTAATTTTATTTTCAAATATGATCTTATTAATTTTTATTAATACATTTTAAAATTATAAAACATTACATCAATTACATCGCGGAAATTCAGTTAATGTCGACAGGATCCGAGTGCCGCTCTGAGGGCGAGTAACCCCAGGAATTTTTCTGAAGTTGAGCCCGTATTTCGTTGCCCGGGCGCCTGTTAGTGTCGCAGGGCGATAAGAGTAAAAAACAAAGATCTAAAATTTATTCTGTTGGTTACGTGAACACATAGTAAAGTGTCAACCAATGTCATGGAAATCAGGTTCGAATTCGAACCAGATCGCCACAATTTAACATAAATAGCACATGCTTGGCCTCATTACTCATCTCTTATCTATATTGGCTGAAGATCGAGGCATTACTCACTATTTTTCAGCTATGTTATCGTATCCCATTCCGAGTCGGACCCTTTGATAATCGGGGGAAATATGGCCGACGGTATAGTTTTTTAATGCGGCCGTCGGCCATAGTTTTATATATATTTTTTCTTTTTAATGAAATAACCAACATGGACTTAAAAAATGATAAGTTTTTTTGGAACTAATATTGCATTTTTTAATAAAAAAAAATGATTGTTTTTATTGCATTTTTAAATAGGAACACCCATTCCTTTTTTTGGTAAGGTTTCTCCATAAATCTACGGGCTCTTACCCTAAAAATCTCCATGATTTAAAGATCATTAACAAAAAAAATGAAGCAATAATCATCCAAAAACTTCAGGAATTGAAGAATGGGGGAGAAAAAGGGATAAAATTATGATTTTTTTTGGACGAATATTGTATTTTTTCAAGAAAAAATCATCATTATAAGGAAGGGTGTCGAATTGATATCAGTCTAAAGGTAGGCTCAAAAGTAGGAGTTAATATGGAGATCGGGATCGCAGTTGTCTTAATTTGACGATAATTAATCATGTAGGAAGCATCATTAATCATTTTTAATATATAAAATAATTTGGTAGAGAGGTCAACGGACTCAAAATAAAGAATTTATTTCTGTAAATTATTAGATTCCAAATTTTTTACGCTTTAATATCCGCTGACCTTCAACTACCGCTGAAAGCAATTAGAAACTTTCTCTCTTCCATTTCCTTTCGGCGGCCATTTTGTATTACCGAGTGATAATTGCCTTAACGATTCGAAAGTGTAGGAGTGTATAAAGTGTTTTGTGTGTTTCTGACAATCGCACACAGAACCTAGTCAGGTGCATCGAGGGTTAACACTTCACTGACTTAAAAAAAAATACATAATTTATTCTAACTTTTAATTTTATCGTTCGGCTATCTAATTATAATTCGCAATTTTTTATACACTTAAATATATATATACGTATGTATTATACACGTATAAATTAAATTTAAAAATAAATAAATGCATTATTTTATAATTTCCATCTTTCGACATCAGATGTCGCTTTCGAAAACTCGCCCCCTTAAAAATTATTTATTTATTTACTATTATTATTATTATTAAAATTGATAAGAAATTTGACCTCTGGTGGTTGAAATTGGAAATGGGAATATTTTTTTATTTAAATGTTTTAATATTAATCTTATGACTTTTTAATTAATTATTTTAATTTAATTTTATTAATTTAAATAAATTATTAATAAGTTGAATTTCTTTAAAAATAATGGGTTTAAGTCGGAGGTTAAAAAGCTCGGGGCGTAAATAAGCACTTTNTTTTTTTCTGTAGGCATTAAGAAAAACCTGTTTTTACTCCGTCATATGTTAGCTTTCTCACTACCAGGCCCGCCATTTTTTTTTAATGGAGAAGCCCTGGAGTGAGAAATGACGCTAGATCGATCCGTGTTAACTTTTAAAGAGCTGACACTTAAGTCTTGATTCCACTTGCAAATTTCCAGCGACATTGACGAACAATGGCGGCAAACGTAGCCGCAAAGATACGGAATTTTGTGTCCACTGAAAGCAATGGCGTTTGCGGCTATGCAAAGAATTCAATTAGAAACTCTTATACATCAGCAAATTAGAGTTTTTCCACACTTTTAGACATGAAAAAATTCTATTAGTCTGACATCAGGTTAATACTGTCATTTTATTGGCCGTTGAAGATTATAAGTCTTAGCGGTGGCGACAAATATTCGACACGTCGAATTTTCCTTAATGCCAGCCACTAAAGATATCCCCGTGGAATTGTTTCCATACTAACCGCCGCCATCACTAGCCACTGCTACTAGAAACTTGCAAATGGAGGCAAGGCTGTACTCGAACCCAGATTCCTCAGAGAAGCGAATTAATGCATTATCACTTTCCTTACATTTAGATCTTCCTAAATTTATATTTGAAAACCAATTTTCAGCGTAAAAAAATGAAATAGCTTCAACTCATTGAATTTTTGTTTATTGCAGACAATAATTATTTTTAAACAATTTCTGGTTCGTATGTGAAGCGTTGAAAAAGATATTTTTTAAAACATAAATATATAACGCTTCACTACTGTAGATAATTATTTAATTTTGTAACAATATCATTAATTTAATGCTTTAATTTAATTTAAGCGCAATTTGTCATTACGCTTTTATAAATGTAATTATCATTTACACTTAAACAAGTTTAAACTCGTTCCACAAATGTTATCAGAGCATGCGCCGAAAGTACTGATAATTTATTATTGCGTCATTAAATTAAAATTTAACTAAAGAGTTCTCTATAAATGCCGAGATATAAAAACATTATACAACTTTTTGGATATTTATCCACAGTTTATTTAAGAAAAGTCGAAAAAATATGCAAATATTAATAATAATAATATTATTAATTTTTATATCGCTCTCTGACGGACAACCCAAACTTGCATCTAGAAACCCTGCGCCCTCTGCACAATTTGTAAAATATTAAATAACCAGAAAATTAATTAATTATTTTTATTAAATATTAAACTGTGAACTCGATAAATACGCATTGTCGGAAAGATGCGACATTTTTAAGAGATGCGTAGCGTAAATTACGTATTCGTAATTATTAATTAATTTTCTCTACGAGTTCTATCAGCTCAAGGTCCTTTGTCGGCAACTACATATCAATGTTTAATTACTAGAAAACATTTCGTTAAGACGCTATACCAAGTCATTTCGAAGTGTCTGTCGATCACGCTATATGTATCGCGCTTTATTTACCGTTGATTTTTACATAAAAAACCGAAATATTTCTTTATACGAAGATATTTGGAATAATATTATTCTTTCCGCCGTTTTCTAAAAGAAAATGGCGATATTAAAATGTGTTTAAGGAGCAAAAATGAAAATAAAACTTTCATTTTAGAACAATAGAAAATTTTGGAAAAATTACACTTTGGGCAAAATAATTTATTACTTTTGTTAGAATAATTTTACCATAAAAATTAGCATAAAATAATCATGAAAAAAATGCAGTTTCAAAAAAAAGTTAGCATAAAATAGCTATTAAAAAAACCCCTTTTAACCCACTACAAAATTAGCATAAAAATAATTTTAAATAGTATAATTATACCAGAAAATTAATATAAATTAACCGTTAAGTACAGCATAATTCCATGACAAATAAACGAGTATTATTTCATGCACAATTAAAAGAAATTCCACCTGAAAGATTGCATGTAAAATATAAAAAAATCTCTTAAAAAACTTAATTCCAACACAAAAATCATCACCCAACTTTCAAGCATTAATTAAATTGTGTAGAAGATAAAAATAATCTATGACTTATAATAAACACTGCAACAGCATTTATACCCTCCCGCAATATAAAAAAAACCTTAAAAAGGAGCAACCAGTTAATTTATAAGAGTAAGAGACATGGCGGAACTCCAAACATGTAAACAAACTATATATTTATACGAGGGCATATTTCATCGACCACTACAACATTACTTAATATAGATAGGAAGCATTCGACTTACATTTCATTACAGTTTTTGTAACTTAATATCACTCGATATATATACAAATTATCGAAAAGGAAGTAAGGTCCCCCCCACCAAATATTTCGTGACTACGATTTCCTGTCACGTGCTTTACAAATGGAGGGCGAGATGATTTATATTTTAAAAATATTTTTCTCTTTCCTACTTTAAAATCTACGTGTTTGATAGAAGGCAGATTGCTTCTAGTGCATTAAACGTCAATATCTTAAAAGTTTTGCCGGCGATGATTGAAAAGTATGAACTTTCATCCATCAAAATGGCGGAGTTATGTATGAAAAAAAATACTGTATTTAAGTTATGCGAAATTTTAATTGTTAAAACGGTCATTTTGCAACTGTTTATATTAATATTTTCATTTATATATATAATATTTTCGTTTTATTCATTTATATAAATCAAGATTACATTTAACAGGAGTGACCTCCGGGAGGAGAAGGTTCATTTGGTGTCATAGAAATTCATTTCCTGTCAACTCTTTAGATAAAACTCATCAAACACAGATACTGTACCTAATATCACACTAAATGTGACACTAACCAGAAGATCCGGCGAAAAAAATTTATGCTTTTAACGATGATTAACACAAACCTAGTTTAGTAATTAAGGTAGGAAGTTAATTAGCGTTAATTTATGCACGATTCTCGTGTAAATTACCATAAATTTTCAATTATTTTACGCGTATTTTGGGTACAGAATACGCGAAAATTAGCATCGACGGAACGGAAGTAGCAAAATTTCAGCACTAATTAGCATATTTTAAAGCGGAAGTAACGCGCGAGTTTCGCATTAATTAGCATAATTTAACAGGTGACTGGTAGTAAATTTTTGCATTTTTGATTCATACTTTTCCTTATAAGTCTCTAATGTATACAAAAGTTGGAGGGTGTTTTTATGTAGACAACCGGATGATTTTTGTACAAACTCCTGTACACTTAAATATTAAATTTTAAAGAAATTCCTAAATAAAATTTCTAATTAAGTTTTTTAAATTTATCTTCTCGGGAGATTAGAGCCCATTAAAATTTTCCAAATGTAAGCATTATCGAGCGAAAATATTTGTTCATTCGCATATACACGCATCATAATTTCTAAGGCAAAGTGCCAAATTTACGTCATCATTTACGTCACGTATGTTAAGTTGGGTGTTAATGTAATTCTCGTGCTTAACTGAGCATATCTCCTCGAGTTGATGTTACTTTCTAGTGTTAACATCAAAGTGTCATTAAAATTGCTCGAAGGAAATAATAATAATATTGAAAAAAGAGGAGCTCGTAATTATCTAAACAATTTCTTTTTGCTAAAATGATGAGTAAAAATGGCCGCTTTGCAATATGAAAATAATTATATAAATTTAATTAATATTCGTGTATCGTGTTTAAAATACTTTAAGAATATTTTTTATAGTGTTAAATATGACTTAAAATGGTAGAAATCAGTTACTACTAAAGTTACTACTTACTACTGTTAAAAATCGGCTGAAGATACACAACTAAACATCACTTATAACACCAGAAATTAGCTGCTTCTGTAAAACCGAACACAATTACAATGTTAGAAATCGGTTACCGAAAGGCAACAGTACAATGTATCAAGAATTAAATCGGATCAAAGATTACCCTTCTGGAGAATTACGAACACCGAAAAAATGGCCACACGATCGATTTTATCGCTCACGAACTAAATAAAATTACGTCACGATTTTATTACACAGCTTGTAAAAAAGTTCTGTGTCTGAATATGATTGATAAGGTAGTGTTATTCAATTGTTAACGATGCTATCGCTATGTACGTATGTGTGTTTTTCGACTCGGTCAGAAAACACTAGCCCACACACATAAGATATCATTTGAATGAAGTGGCAATAAGTTAAAAGGAATGGTTTCTGGTGTGTAGGCGACAAAAATAAGAAACCTGCTATTAATTCTCCTATCTGGATTCTTATCTTGGCAAACATGATTCAAATCAATAGGATCTTAAATATATCTGTTTCCCCCCTTTTAAATGTTGGATTTGTACAATAAAAAATATATAAAATTTTAATTGTCAAAAAAATGATCTAAGGTTTAATTTAAACTCGAATACTTGATCTAAAGTTTGCATTTTTCAGTCCAAACTCTGAATAATTTAATGTAAAATTTGGATATATTGGAAGCAAAATTTCAATATTTTTTAAATCTAAAAGAATTAAAATTCTTCCATTTTTATGGAAGAACATTCTTTCTAATTTTCTATATAAAAGTCTTTTAATCCCTGGAGATTCCTTTGAACAAAAATCCAAAAAAAATCCTTAAAAGTCCCGGGGATTTTTTGGACAATCATAACTTTATAAATAAAAAATTGTAATTCCTTTTTAATTTTTAAAAAATCCTGAAAATGTTTTGAGTTTTTTAATTTCTGGACACTTCTTTGAATAAAGTATTTATCCTTAAAATTCCGAAAGATTCATTGGATAATTATATATATTTTTTCTTTTTAATGAAATAACCAACATGGACTTAAAAAATGATAAGTTTTTTTGGAACTAATATTGCATTTTTTAATAAAAAAAAATGATTGTTTTTATTGCATTTTTAAATAGGAACACCCATTCCTTTTTTTGGTAAGGTTTCTCCATAAATCTACGGGCTCTTACCCTAAAAATCTCCATGATTTAAAGATCATTAACAAAAAAAATGAAGCAATAATCATCCAAAAACTTCAGGAATTGAAGAATGGGGGAGAAAAAGGGATAAAATTATGATTTTTTTTGGACGAATATTGTATTTTTTCAAGAAAAAATCATCATTATAAGGAAGGGTGTCGAATTGATATCAGTCTAAAGGTAGGCTCAAAAGTAGGAGTTAATATGGAGATCGGGATCGCAGTTGTCTTAATTTGACGATAATTAATCATGTAGGAAGCATCATTAATCATTTTTAATATATAAAATAATTTGGTAGAGAGGTCAACGGACTCAAAATAAAGAATTTATTTCTGTAAATTATTAGATTCCAAATTTTTTACGCTTTAATATCCGCTGACCTTCAACTACCGCTGAAAGCAATTAGAAACTTTCTCTCTTCCATTTCCTTTCGGCGGCCATTTTGTATTACCGAGTGATAATTGCCTTAACGATTCGAAAGTGTAGGAGTGTATAAAGTGTTTTGTGTGTTTCTGACAATCGCACACAGAACCTAGTCAGGTGCATCGAGGGTTAACACTTCACTGACTTAAAAAAAAATACATAATTTATTCTAACTTTTAATTTTATCGTTCGGCTATCTAATTATAATTCGCAATTTTTTATACACTTAAATATATATATACGTATGTATTATACACGTATAAATTAAATTTAAAAATAAATAAATGCATTATTTTATAATTTCCATCTTTCGACATCAGATGTCGCTTTCGAAAACTCGCCCCCTTAAAAATTATTTATTTATTTACTATTATTATTATTATTAAAATTGATAAGAAATTTGACCTCTGGTGGTTGAAATTGGAAATGGGAATATTTTTTTATTTAAATGTTTTAATATTAATCTTATGACTTTTTAATTAATTATTTTAATTTAATTTTATTAATTTAAATAAATTATTAATAAGTTGAATTTCTTTAAAAATAATGGGTTTAAGTCGGAGGTTAAAAAGCTCGGGGCGTAAATAAGCACTTTATACACAAATGCCGGTAGACGGAGTGGTAAAGACGTGGCTTTGGCATTAATTGTTTTGACAATTAAAAATGCCAACCTTCAATCGGCGCGTACGTTACGCGAAGCGATAACGAAACGAAACGTACGCAAACGCCCCTTTAATACGTTAAAGATGGACTGTTCCGGAAGTCAAAACGGGGCAAGGAACGAGGTCGGCTTTTAGTGTCAAATTACAATAACTAACTCCATATTTGGCAGATGTCGATTATGGCGAAAAAAGTATTTATTAGAAGAAGCGTGAAACGACAAGACGAGAAGGCGCAATGACAATGCATCATTGAGTAAACACTAAGTGAATGGAAAAGTATGTAGAAGCTTACGTCGAAAGTACTATGCGTCTGTAAGCAACGTATGTTCATTCACAAAACATGCCGTCCATTCATAAAAACACGCTGGTTTCTCGTTGGTCGGTGGACGGCGCATGCTCCGCAGAAGTAGAACCGCCACTGTAGCATTTACAAGTGGACTGGGCAAGGACGAATGTCTGACGCCTCTACATCCTTTACAAATGTGTGAATGAACATGTCGTACATCCCGAATCTCTGCCTTTTCTTGTGTGTGTAAACCACGTACAAAGTGCTCGGTCTGTCTGCCTAAACACACACACGCACCTATATACAGTTGTATTTCTTATTATTTTTTTGTTTCGAGTGCCACCGCGTGTGCCATGGATATCGGATAAACGTTGGCAAAGCCGTAAACATGTAAGTAACGAAAGTTATTTAAATATCCAACCAATTAAATAGACTATAATTCGTAATCTTCGTCAAAATCGCGACAACGTAGATTACATGTAAGGCTACATGGCACAAAATGGCGGAATCTTACCGACTGTTCAAATGGTCTCGTCGCCGGCTCGTGTACAACCTCAGACTCAATCTACGGCTACTTCCAGAGAATTTATCACTCTGGTACAGCCGAGGCCGAACAATAATCGTAAACAGAACGAATACATCGATACACCGCTAAGACCTCAGTCTCATAAGGCTAGCAGGTTAAAGCGAGAAGGTGGCGACGACATAGCGGCCAACGTAGGACTTGCCCAAGTACACAGGAACCCCAGAAACGCAAATACTAGGATTAATACTCAGTCCGTCATCGTACAACCTACCGTTACGACATTCAAAAAGGAAAAGTATCCGGAAGTGTCGGAAAGACTAGAAGATCACGGTGATTCCATAATATGCCACCATTGCGGTAAATGTAAGTGTGAATCGTGCCGTGGTACGAAACAGTTACCTTCTAGATGGATATGCAACGATAAATGCTTGTGTTCGGTACACAACGTTGTGGATTACTGCACGTGTTTGTGTTGTGTTAAGGGTTTATTCTATCACTGGGCCAAAGATTACGATATGGATGGGGCGTCGTGCGCCGATAATCCCTGTTCGTGTGGACCACAGCATCGTTACTCCAGATGGGCATGCATGGGCTTCGTGTCGATCCTGTTACCCTGTTTGTGTTTGTATTGGCCTCTGAATGGATGTGTCAAACTGTGTGAAGTGTCTTATGCCAAAGTGACAAACCGTGGATGTAGTTGCACCCAACACCACAGAACCGTTGTACCAATAGAGCGAGCGCCCGAGAAGAGGTTATTAAATTCGAATTTCGACTGCTGACTCGTTTCTATAAAAACAACACCTCTTAAATATATATATTTTAAAATTTTTCTCATATTTTCATGTGTTCTCTAGTGTGAGTGAGTGTTATGTTCGACAATATGGAAAACTAAAATATACAAGAAGAAAACCCTTCAACAGTAAGCTAAATTGAAACACTTCTGACCCTATTATAGTTATATATATATGTATATATATGTATATATATATTTTAGTATGTAAAAATTTAATAAAAACAACACCTTTAACAATAGCTTATAACAGTATAAATTAATACTGCATATTCATAAGTCAGTTTACACGACGCAACCTACAATATATACATATACATATATACACATATATATATATGTATAGTATATATATAATTTTAATACATGCCAAGTAGGCTCGAAATATGCTAAAAATAGCTTACGTCTGTGTGTGTGGTTATATTTATAAATAGCCAGTAAATAAGTTTTTACAGACATTTTTAACCCCCCAAAAAAATTTGTATTTAAAAAAATATACACGTTTCTAGCTTATGTAAAGAACAACAACAATGTATACACGTATACAAAGCTGCTATATATAATTACAGTTCTCTTTATAGTTTATATTAGCAGTCGAATTGTCTTCCCCAAGTACAAATTTTACCGTATTTACGGTAGAAATATCATTTTTTTTTTGTTTCCTTTATTATGTTATAGTCAAGTGTCACTTAGAGATGTACAAATTCTAATTTTAGTCAGATATTGGCAATACCTCATGGAACATAAATGTGTAACAGTTGTACAAATTTCATAATGTTTTAGATTTAGAAATTTATAGTTTTAACAATTAAAAAAATTATATATATATACATATATATCATTTGTAAGAAGTGGAGGTTCATTCAAAATATATTTTTAAATGAACCTTCAAAATTTCCAATATTAGAAATTGTTAATTTTTTAAATTTTAATACAAATTCTAATTAACTGGAAGAATGTTACAAACTATATTTTATCCAAACATTCACAGAAGCTGGAAGGAGATAATCAATAATTACATAAGACTTTAACACTTCTGGCAGTTTTCTTAAAATTACCTANTTTTTTTTTTCATTATTATGGCCTTGTGTTTGAATCTTTCGCGTGATTTTTATGATTAGCCCTGTGTAATTTACGAAAAAACAAGACTTTTTGATGATTTATACGCGTGGGGTGGCCTACAGACTAAATTACTTTGGTTGGACACGCGCGGGGTGGCCCATAAATCGGTTAACCATCGTAGAGACTGAATTATTTATTTACTTATAATATTTATATAGAGTGTTCGGAGATCTAGACTGGCCCAAAAGTTGGTAGACCGTCATTAGGACTACGTTGCCGTCTTGTTCGAATTGTTCTACACGTTCTAAACCCGGTTTATCGCGCGTATTTATACGTGTAATCGGTCAACCGACTTTTGGGCCACCCCGAATTTATTGCTTCGTATCTGCATCGATCTAAAGTAAATATATATATTACCGAATTTTTTTTTTGGGTTTGTTTTTAGGATTGAAATTTAAAGAAAATGTCTATCAGTTTTTCCTAGATTTTGGTAAATTTTCAAATTTTGTTTATTCGTGGTTTATATTGCATTTTGATGAAAAAAAATCCCCGCCATGTTCGTTAAATCAATTCATTTCTTTCCCTTTATTTACGGTTGTATCACGCTGTATAATATCAAAGAAACGCTTAAAATATTACCTAAATTTTAACCTTACTTTAATACTATAAAATTTAAATTCATCCCTAATTTTGATCTGAAAACATCGATCTTCCTTCTCTATTAAAGGTTTTACGAGTTGAATCGATCTAAAAAAAAGCTTTAAAAATTTCCCAAAATTTGGTCCTTGTTTGTAGCATCAACACCAAAAAAACCAGATTTTTTCCCCTGATGCCGAAGAAAATTAATTTTTGGCTCTAACGAAGCTCCCGCGTGTTGCAGCATCAAAAATATTCTAAATAATATCTCAAAATTTGGCTAAACAAAATTTATTATTAATTTTTTAGGTTTAAATTTGCATTAACTTAAAAAGAAAGCGAAATTCTTCCCTTTTTTTTTGGCTTAAAAAATGAATTCTCTCCACTTCTTTACTGAAGGTCCCACGCATTGCATCAATCTAAAACACTCATAAAAATTCCCCCAAATTTGGTGGAACAAAATTTCTTTATTTGTTTATAGTGTTCGGCTCGCGTTAACACCAAAAAAATCCCAAATTTCTCCCGATTTTGTTCAAATTTCTTTGGGTTTTTGAAGCTCTACCCGCGGTTTAATTACACCGTATTAACCAAAATCTAAAAACCCCCGAATTTGGCTCTTTAATTCGTGGTTCGGTCACGTTGTCCCTTTTAAAAAACACAGGAGAAAAATTGTTTTCTCGTGTATAGCACGTAAACGACACGGAGCCATTGAAATATTTTTGAAGCGCGTGCGTATGTAATTTTTGGAGAATGGTGTTTATTGTTTATAGTGTCTCGAGCCGCGCTTATAAACCCCGCTTATTTTCAAAAATGCAGTCAGAAAAACTCAAAACGCCATTTTTTTGGCCCATAGAACAAAAAGAAAGAGTGGTAATTTTTTAAAATGGCACCTTTAATGTGTGACGTACTGTACGTACGTTTATGTATAGGGAGTGATTTTTATTTTAGTTTTTTTACATTTTTTCGCTGCTTTTTTTGAAGCCGAATATCCTTCGAAGGTCGAATTGTTGGAGCGGAAATTGCAAATTCATGCGAGATCGTGCGTGCCGTGTCATTTCCGGTTGTTAACTCGATTCGAGGAATACGTAATGCGTATGTTCTACGCGTTTCTTTACGCCGAACGCTTTGGGGGATAGACGCGTTAAATCGGGATTTTGAATTTTTTTAAGTCGAGAAGAAACATTCCTCGTTTTAATGAATAAAATATACGAGATATGAAGGGGGAGGAGGTGCAGCCTCCAGCCTTGGCTTCCTGCTACGAAACGGCGCCAGGTTACAATGGCGAACACGAATTGATGGACACGTCCCGACTCGAGTGGAAAGTTTGGCTTTTTAACATTTTTCGCCCTCCGGAATGTTTGCTGCCGTTTGTGTGCACGTGACTGGGGACGTCACACACGCCACATTGAAATGTCACACTAAATAATAAGTACAATAAACGTGGCGACATTGCGAAAAGTATAACCTTTAGGCTAAACTATAAAGTTTTCTCCAAAAATACCATAAAATTTTGTTTTAATACGAAACACGAGTGTAGTTATCCTTCTGTTAAAATAATACTACGAGTGATAGGTAAACTAGACTTGCGCTTTCGCTTATTTACAGAGAAAACACGAGCCTAGTTCGTCTTTCGGTTGGAACACTTCTGTAGTGTTCCCCAGAATACCACGAAAAATACCTCAACACTTCTCAAACTAAGGAAGTATTCGGACCTCGATTTACCCCAAATTACACTACGTCGAAAAAAAATGGCTGCCGTAACACGTCATAGTATTGTTATTGGAAATGGACTATTATCCAGAAAGCGATGGCTCCGAGATGCAAAATTAAGGTTTAACCCAAATATTTTTTGGTGTTTTCACTTCATAATCCGATCCCCGTGTGTAGTTTACGACCGGAAGCGTTAGTAAATTATATTTTGTGGTAGAAACGAACGAGTTTGTTTCGTAGGTTTTTAAGAGGGTCGGAAGACATCAAAAGGCGGGATACGGGTATTTGTATTCGGTTGCGAATAGCTGATGTGTACTTTTTGGCTGCTGCCAGACAGTCATTGCCGTGACTCCTAATTTTATCTTAGGCCTCGTCTTCCAATCAGACTGGAAAGCTAATTATAGTACTCCCATCTCTTCCCCTCTCTCTCCCCACCCCCAGCTGCTACCCTTGGGTCCTGGAGGTGAGCCAGACGCATCCTTTACTGCCCTCCCTCTTTCCATCTTTGGGTTTCGTTGCCACTATAGGTCAATGCGTCATACGTGATAATGACGTTCGGTGTTAACAATTAACCGAATCCTGTCGCCGAGAGGTCACTACCCTCTTCCTAATGACATCTTTGTATTCCCACGGATGCCGTGCGGGCTTAAGAAAAACGGGATTAGAGGACGGTGGGGGTCGGGATTATTTATTTATTTATTTATTTGTCCCTCCCACCCCTTACAAGTCGAACGAGATGACGTTTAAATACGTCTCCACGCACGGTTTGTGGAAAGCAGAGTCAATGGACTAGATGCGATTTCACTGTGTAGAAGTTACACTAGTCGGAAGGGAAAAGATACGTCCTTGAAAGGTGGGTTAGGTTTACCAGGAGTGAGCAGTCGATCTCTTTCTCTTCTCCCCACCTCGTCATCAGATGGTTGCTCACCCGCGGACCAGCTGTGTTATTAATACGATATTTTCTCGCCACAAATTTACCATTTAAAAGGCCTAATTTTTCGTCGGCTTCCCATTAATTATAATACGGTTTTATAGAGAGATGGAAGGAAGGACAGGACGTCGCAAACTGTCCTTCCCATCTGTACACGGTAGCATTATTTGGGGCAGTGATCCACATATCCTGCCCTATAATTCCAACAGGAAGCAACGGATTAGCTTTACTCCATTCCCGTTGGGTTAAATTGTCCTTTTCCTTCTGTGCGTAGGGACCTCAAGGACTCCCCCGTTCCGTCCGCGTTCCTCTATAATATCTTTTTTTATGCCGTCACCATCGTCTGCTAACTTGGCCGGGCATCTTCTAATAACTATAAAGCAAATTCCAATACTTTAAGCCTTTTCTGTCGATTCGTAAAGGCTTTATTTAGCACATTATCTTCTGTGTGGTGCAGTCTCCCCCATTTCGTCCTATCTCTTATCTTTTTACGGGGAGGAAAAGGGAAGAGATTCGGCCTCGTGCGAGAAAAACTAACAGATTGCCTCCGACGTTATTGTAATTGACCAGACGAGTTTGCACGTGGACAAACGACCAGTAAAACCTGACAGAAATGTTATTGGATTAGATGGAGTGGATGCCATTGTACACCCACGCTCGGATGCCGAAGGCACAAGCGCGCGCTCCTGCATCCGTCGTCGCGCCATCTGCTTTCTAGTCCCGCACGAGAGCATAGGTGTGTGTGTGTACGTGTGGGCGCAGACACTAGGGCACGACCGTACAAAAATTCCGGGCGCACGAGGATTCGGCCACACTGGCGCACAAAAATAATAGGGATCGACACCGATCCCTATTGAAATCGAAGCGTACGGTATCGTGAAACTGCAACTTATATTTTCGCTGCTAGGCATCCGCCGGTCACTGACTCGATAGGGGGGGTTACGCCGGTCACGTGACGTGACGAGTGCGCCGGCTCGCGCGCGCTCGCTCCCGCGGTAAGGGTAGGACCGCCGACGACTGGCGAGGAGGCGAGACGCGCACTTCCGGTCGTGCCATCTGTTAATTTCCATTATTACGCACATTTCTTAGTGGGTTCGATGTAAATTCCTGGCGCGATTACTTCCCCCCTTTCGGAAGTAATGCCGAGCCATCCCCCAAAATAATATAAATAAATAAATAAAACTTGTTTACCGAATGGCTGCCGTTAACAGTACTGGAAAAAAAGAAAAATACGTTGGACGAGAAGGGTGTTGTTAGAAATCAAACCATCTCAAGGTCGTTGGATGAAATTTTAAATCTGTTTAAATTGTCGGCAAATTTATTTAGGTTAAGTTTTATAAAGACGGGATTTTCGGCGCCACTCCTATAATTAAACTACTTTTAATTTTGCCCCAATGAATCGGTCTGGCACTCGTTTTTTTTATTACTTCGCATCCCTCGAAGAGGGTAGTGACCTAAACAATGAAAAAATGGCGCTGCTAGGTATTTACATCTTAAGTAAATAAGGGGAAGCTCGAGCCTTCCGATAACGTTATTTCGAGTCGATATCTCGTCTCGCTACGAACGAGACTAATTCGTCTCATTTGGCAAACGTCCAGTCGAACGGGCCAATCTTTTACGCACGTTTCCGACGAAAACGATCGAGCAGCGACACCTCGAAGGCTATTCTTATGACGAAACTTCCGCTCGGGAATGGTAAAGATCCAGGTGACGGTCTCCCCCGTTATAACGACGCCGGTTTTTTTTATTTTTACCCGCTCCCGTTGTCGGTTTTACACACATTTTTCGATAAGGCTTCTCGATAAACTCATCTGGAACAATACTTTATTACGCAGCGTATTGGTCGAGCGGGCAGATACGGAGCTTTGCAGAAAGGCGATAAGATAGCTTATCTACACGCTACTAGTAGTTTGCGACACAGAAATTAGTAAAAAAATATATATATATTCCCTTCTTATCGTTCACAAGTAGTTTATAATCTATCAATCGGTATTTTTTGTGGTTACGCGCGACTCTCCCTACCTGCGCCCATCTAACCCAGTAAACGAGCGAGCGCTCGGCAGCGCGACAGTTTTCAGCCTTGGCCAGTTGTTAGCCCGGGGCAAGGAAATTTCTAGCTTCATTAACATAAATTTGTAGACTGTTGGCCATTTTTATTTCCGTCGGCTTCGACGGAAGGGCGTGTTTTGTCTTCTACCTTCTCTCCCCGAATCGCCAGGTTGGATGGTACCGCGTACAATACGGTGGTTGTTGCTCGGTAACGCGCAGCTGGCGCGTGCTCGGGGAGAAGAGGCGACAGATGGAGACTGTCGGGATTTTTATTTATTTCTTTTTTAACTTTGCCTTGGCGGCTACGGATTTAGACGCGTCTATTAAAAATACGGGAATTAATTAGTTTAATTAATTAACGGTAGAGTGGGGGTTTTTTTTAATTGCGTGTAGGGATTTTTTACGGTCGAGTTGGGTTTTATTCGACGATACGAAGCTCGTAAAATTGCGCACGGACCGAGTTTCATTCATAGAAACGTCTCATTCAGACATTGCGTAAGGCGTTGTTGTCTTTTATACAAGGACGAAGCTATTGAGAAAGACTTTCCTGTTGCCAACCTCGAATTAATGAGAAAGCCCTTCCGTTCTATAAACGTTCTTCGAATTAGCCGAGTGAATCTCTCCGTCGGAAGAGAAAAGCGCCTAAAACATAAATAATTAAATGCTTTATCGGTGTTTAAAACGGTTGCGAAATTTCCATCAGACCAAACTAATTTAAATATTTTAAACAATTTTAATTAATTTTCGTAATTAAAAGCAGCCCTTATCTAGTTGCGACCATCGTCCGACTTCTATCGATCATAGGGGAGATAATTACTGCGCGTTAAATAGATGCAAATTACGTAACTATCGCCCATTTTGTTGGTTAGCGGCTTTATTTTAAATTTCAAATTCCCGTAACGTAAACTTGAGTTATTCGGCGAATTAAATTTAGTTTCGAGCGTAAGTAACGAGTTAGTTCGGAGGCAAATGTCTCTCTCTCCCACACTTTTTTCCTTTTGGTAGGAAAATAAGGATTGGCCTAAAATTCAAAACACGTGCTCGGATGACGGGAAAACATCTGGTCTCGAAACTACGCGTGATTTCTTGCGGTATGTTATACCGTCCTTCCCACGCTTTATCAACGTTACAGATGTTGTCGACTCTCCTCCGTTTTCTTCGCACCCCCGAATTGTCGTAAATCGTGTAAGTTGCGTAGACGTGTAGGGAATTTTTTATTTTCTACGAAAATCGATTTACCTTGGCCCTTTATTCCGGTAGGTTTTCGTAATGAAGCGATCGCATTAAGCGCTCGCACCGGTAGCAGGAAATGCCTCGTGCGCTTCGTGCCTCCCGCAGTCTTACCATGTGTGTAAATCTGTCGGTGTGAGGTGTGGCCGGGCATGTGGCAGACCTTCCCACGCCTAGATGCTGTGGGAAATGGTTTTGCACGTGCAACTACTCGATTCCTCCTCGTCCGTGGGCCTACGTTAATTATTAAATTCCGAAATTTTATTTTCCTTTTCAAACTACAATTTACATACGAGAAAAACGGAGAAAAATATCTAAACAGGACATCCTAATCTATTAATTTCTTAGCATCCTCAATTATTTTCATATCCGTACGGGAAATATTTATTTTTTTATCGGGTTATTTCTGAGGAAATAATTTACTCACCATATTATTTTACCTACAAAAATGAAATGAACAACGTAAACACAAACTATTCTCGTACCTTTCCCACCTTTATAGAGGGAATCTGAAGATGGAACGGCCCATCGTCAATTCACTAAAATCCCGAGTGTTCCATTGTAAACACTTGAAAGAATATGAAAATTTACAGCTTTTGTAAGAAAAGTATCGAAGGATTTGGGAATGACCAGAATTTCAGATAGATAAATGGATAATTTTGAAAGAACACGAGAGAAGAAAGGTAAATTGGAAGCGACGTAAAAATGCCAAGAAAGTAAGCATTAATAAACTCGAAGCATGGAATTTGTGTGGAAATAGGATTAAACACACCTTTCTCGATTCGCGCAGCTGCAAATTAACAGTTAATTTACCACAAGGGATAGAAGATTTTTTTCTAAAGTTCGTCTAAGATCGAATCGGGGAAAAAAACAACAAACTAGACCCTACGATCTGGATAGCACGTGTTGTTTATTCAGGTGTCTTCTAAAATCTTCCCACACGTGGCAAGTGTAATATTTTTTGGTGGAGGGAGAATACAGAAAAATAATTGATGCATTTTAAGGGCGGACGATGTTGGAAGTTTATTTTATGATAAAAGAGAGTTCATCAATTGGCCACTAGCTATTGAATGAAGGATGTTAAAACATAAAAGACTGCCTACAGCGAAAATTCATCAAATGAACGACCTTGGAACAAGACATCACGTAATTTCTCGTGTGTTGGCGCCAGTAAGACCGCCCTGTGTAAGCTGATTGGCATCGGTGCCACCTGTAGTTATTTCCTCAAACTTCCGCGTAGTAGGTAGAATAGATAAGGTAGATATTAATATAACTGTCAAATCATAGTGCTTAATCCCACTTAGAATAATCCAACTACGTGTTAGTTTTATCAAGAGCAAAACATTGACCCGCTTCTAATAAACTTTATATCCACTTGTTTTTCTACGTACTCTGCCCCGATTTAACGTTACGTACGGGTGTTAAAAAGCTGTAAAAATAGAATATGTACGAAATACATATTTTTTTCTCACGGAATTACCTACAATTTTCACACAACTGAGTCGTGTGGAACAGATTGCCACGAAGTCGTTTCGACCGAAAGACTGTGTTTTCTTACTGTGTTTCTTCTGGGGCTCCGACGTTTCACTTCCCCGAACGTGGAAAATTCGTGGTCACGAGTGAAACAAATGAGAAGCAATTTTCTAAGTGTAATCTGCGCAGCAAATTATTTCCAGAATGTAGGGATGACTAAGTTCTTATGGCACTGTGTAACGAGGAGTATGGGAAAATATAAATGGAATTTAAGTGTAAAAAAGAAAAAAATGCTGGATTATTGCGAATAAGCCAGACAATTTATCAAGTGTTACTTGTTGATGAGACGTGTTATAGAAATAAAATGAAGGAAGATAACGGAAATATTTCAAGTGTACAATCTGTTAGATGTTACTCTTCAACGAAATGAGATCCACGCACACACGGGACGACGAGTTATTGCCCTGTTTATCGATGGAAGTCGAAGATAACAACAAGAGAAATGGTCAAGTCGTACCTAGCAATTAAATGTTAGTCACACTAATGGTCGAAAAACGAAAACTGCTGCCAGCAATTCACTACCTAAAAATCGAGTTTAGGGAGGGTGGGTCGACTTCTTAGTTTAGTTTGAAGGATCAACGGAATTACACACTTAAACCGTAACACGTGACTGGCGTTAAGACGAGTTCGTCTAACGGTAAAAAGAAAAAAAAAAGTCTGTCTTCGACGATATATACGGGTTTGATTAAGAGACCAAACCTTATATGACAAACGACGAACTTCTGCGAGTTGACCTCGTAGAGGCAAACACAGATAGTAAGAGAGGTCTCGTATTACAACCTCATTCATGTGAAACAGATGGGAAGAGCTTTTCTGTTGGGATCGTGTTCGTTTCTTGCCTCCCTCTATATACAGTATGCATGTATATGTATACACACACACACACACATATATATACGTGTTTGTATGACCTCGATTTACTACTGGAGAAAACAAAGATATAACATTAACGGTTTACTCCTTACGTAAAACACAAGGAAATTGTTTCATTAACAAATTACCTCACGCCAATCCGGTTTTAAAATCGGTTAACAATAGAATTTTACTATAGATTAAACAAACGTTTGAACTCGTCCAAAAGTGGGGAGGGCGATAGAAAACGTTAGTGTTTATTGACGTAGAGCATACGCAAATACCAAAATTAGAACACGCAGTTTTTTTTTCTGGAATTAAAGAAGAACAGGACTTATTACCCAATTCCTTCACGAGGAAAATGGAAGTAAATTAGACGATTCGAAGAAAAACGTGGCGTATCGACAATGCTAATGGGTTAATTGGGATAACGTAAATCTCCATAGAAATCCAATATAGACGAATCGGAGCAGATGCCATCGTGGCTGACGCTAAGTGGCTATTACGATTGACATTAATGGGATAGTCCATCCCTTCAACTTTCCTACCCCGGTCTGACTACGTCCGTTCCCAAGGGTCATAGTCCGGAAGCAGATGTTGTCTCGGTGTTTATTGAACATTGATAGATAAGCCATCCCTAGTAGATGGCGAGGATTTCGAGTAAATACGTTACAACGAAAACAGTCGAACTCCCTCCCCCCACAGAAAATGCCTCGTTTCCTCTTCAATTACAGAAGGGCGGAACAATATATTTGGTGTGTAGATTCAATTGATGTATGATGTATTATTAAATCGAGTAAATTGAAGAGAATATTTAACAATAGAAAAAGAGAATATATATGTATTTTGAGAGAGTTTGATGCTGTAAGAAACTATGCCAAACCAAGACGACGGCTGTAAATTAAGAACAGGAAATGTTACGAAATGAGAAGTAGTGGGAGAGCTAAACGACTTCCTGTCTAGTGGCCTGACACAAGGACGAGTGAAAATATTTTCGATGTGTCAATAAAAGACATCGTAAGATATATATATATAAATTTTTTCTCTTCTTTCCTTCCTTAACATTGATATAGAGTTACAAATCCTAATATAAACTAAGCATATAAAAATTCCTTCTGGTGTTTCTTACACACAAAATGAATACAAATTTTGAAATATTTGCGTTTTCTTTAAAACTGTATTTAAAAGACGACGAAAGAATTAATCGAGAGAAACATTTTTAATTAAAAATACATTATACATTCTAACAATTGATGTAATAAACTTTACATACTCTCCTTTAAAAATTATGTTTAAACTACAAGCTTAACAGCGTTGTTGCAAATTAAATTCCCCCCTTTTCCCCCAACCTTGCACGAGACATAAATTAATGAAGAGTCAGAATATAATTATTTATAAAAGGCTATACACATACATAATTTTCTCTTTGCTAATTTACACAAAAGCTGTGAAAAATCATTGTGGAATCACACGAAATTTTGCCATTATCACAAGTGTTTTTTTGCCATTATTAAACACAGATATTATTCACTTACAAGTTATGCGGTGCATATACAAATCTACAATTTATAGATCAATTACTCCTGTTTATGCCGTTGTTTGCAACAAAATCACTTACAAAATACTTTTTAAAATTATTAATTAATAATAAACACTAATTTAAAATAATACTACATTAGATACATAGAAATCAGAAGGAGGAAAAAAGGTATATTTACATTTTTTCCTTAATTTCAACAATATAATACACAAGTTAATTTTTCAACAGAAAATGAAACTGTTGTTCTCGATACAGATTTTATTTTTACATAAAACATTTTGTCCTGGGATAAATTTTATGACAGACTACTAAATAAATGAATTTATGCATGCACGTTAGCGAGTCTGTATATACAATGTACGACCACAGACGACGATACCGGTTCGAGGCGCCTCGAACGTACATATATATTGGAATTTCCAAATAAATTGTGCCGTATCCGATAAAATTTTGCAATACGCTCACCACGTCACGCTCGGAATTTTTTTATTTAGTAGTTAGTAAAAGAAAAACAATCTCTCTCTGTGAATGGGGTTGAGCAATCGCCACTCTCTTTTGGCGTGAATGTACTGAAGACAAGCACGGGCACAGATTAAAACTCCTAAATGGATAAAAATCGTTCTGTTAAGTCTCTACGTCATATTCAACTTCATATAGTATAATAAAGTACTCACCAAAAGCCATAATGATCCACCATAACCATTCATTTTCTGTTGTAATTAAATCTGTAGAATGCTGCAATTAAAAAATACAACACATTCAGAATACTTTAATAATTTATTCAATTATATTTCTTAAAAATCATCCATTGAAACCAAGGTTGCAACATCCGGCGGAAGATCTCGGTCTCTGATCGAAACCAAAGACAAAATTGCACCACAGTTAGGTACATACTAACATAAACGACTTAAATTCAAGAAAAGCTCAATTCAATTGCCAATTATCTAAATCAAGTTTCTGCAACAAAATCCTATAGGTCACATTAAATTTATTATGATATTATATACCAAAACATTAAAAGCAAAGATGATTTGTATTGACACACATTATTTACAACAAATAGAAGCACCTTTTATGCTATCTCTAAACAAAGTTCTGGATAAAGTTTCTCTTAACTGCATAATTTTTGCAACATTTTATGGTAGAATCAAAAGAAAATGTTTGTACATTATGTTTGTTTACATAAAATCAATATCTCAGATCTTTGGATTGAAAGACCACTGATATACCATACATAATCACATCTTAAGTCAATTCTAATAATAATTTAATTGCTTCTATCTTGAAAATAAATGTAAATAAAGCAATCATTTCATTTATTAACTGTGTAATAAAACAGTATAAAAAAGTCAATATTAAAGAACTGTTAGAAGGTATGCAACCCAACAATATGCAGAGATTCAAAAGTCTTTATAAACAGAGAGCTCGCCAAATTAAGCAGTTGCTTGTAAGCCAAAGAATATCGGCATTATATAACCGAAAATGTAAAAATACTATGTTAACGTGTCTGACGTTATGCGTACACGTGTTGTAGATGTCTTTGGATGGTTCGTTTTCTGTACAGAGACTTTAAAAATCATCCTGTATATAAAAATAACACAAACTCAAGAAAGTTTTCATCATATTATAAAATTATATTTAAAGCATAATTTATATAAATAAGATACTAAATTACATTGTGATATCATTTTTAAGATAGCATAAAACCCACAAATGTCAATTAAGAATGCATTTTATCCATTACGGAAACAAATCTTAAACAATTATGACAATAAAATTTAAATTGTCAAATGTTCAATTAAAAAAATTAAGCAAAATACATTTACATTCGAGACAGTACACACAAAACTAAAATTTCCCAACGGTTTATTTATTAATCAATGTTCCGAGTCTTAATCACAAATCAAAAACAACGCTCCATTCCATTTTATTTATTAAAAATTCCTATAATTTTTTAATTTTATACAAACAGTTTCAAAAGAACAGGGTTCGGGTAGAAAATTTACATCCGATTAAATCTCGCCTTTCACGGGAAAGGCATAACTTAAAGACAAAGCAACGGTTTCTCCGACATTTGGCCTTTATACCTGCGGAAAATTTGCAACTCGTCTCGCAGTACTTACACAAAAAGATTAGTCTTCAAATGTGTCTCGATATATAATATGCCTAATTCTTAGACATTACATTAGAATAGAGTCCACACAATCTTTGACAGCCAATAATATACTGCTCGAGATAAAAACATTCAAAATTTTCAATAATCGGTAAAAATTGGTTGTCCGAAAAACAATTTGACGTAAATTTTCTTAAGAATTCAAATTTTAATGTAAAACAATGTGTAACAAATTAAACATTGTTATGTTATGTAACATTATTAACTTTGCAATCATATTTAACAACTGAACGATGGTCCATACTATGGTAATTACATAGTGTAATATTTCTTCTTCAAACATATACCGTTATTTAACGATTTGTGTTTATAATCCTCAAATGCACGGAAACACTTACATTAAAATAAATTTATAGCGTTCTCATTATTCTTTAGAATATATTCAGTAAAAAATTATTAAGAAATATCATTGGGAATTAAATGGAATAATAACAATAATAATAAAGGATTACTTTAAAACAATGAATAATTTCATATAACTTATGCACAAAAATATTTATTTTGGAAAATAATACTGGTTGTAGCAAACATTGTTTTTTTTTTTTTTTAAATTGAGATTTTCCAATATTAAAAAAAAAAAAAACAGACAAAAATTATGACTTCATCAATTTATATCCAACTTATTTCCATGTAGTCCATGGACTGACCGTAATTTTCAAAAAAGTGATACAAAGTAGACATTACACTTATTTAAATTCATTCTCTTTGGATTGTAAGACATTTTTTGGACAATTCAAGCCCTCACAAAGCTTAAAAGTTTAGTGCACAGAAAATCATTCAATTTTAAATTGAAAAGAAAAAATTTACAACTTAATATGAATTGAAAATTAAGTTTGCCATTGTTCAACTTTCCACTCATTGTTCAATAACTAACGTAACACTGTTATTATCTGATATCATTCGAAGAAACAACTAACAAATTGAGATTAAAAAAAATTGCACTAAGTTCTCCTGTATCTTTTACAGATTTTTAAAAAAGAGCATGTTGTTTTTACTTATTTCTGATTACTGTTTCGAGTAATCACTGTCTTTAGCCTGTTAATTGTAAGGAGAACCAAAAATGTATTTCAACAATTTCATTTGTCATTCAATTTTCTGCACAGAAAACTGCTAGCGTACACTACAATTTTAATTTGTGTAAGTGGTTTTTAAATAAATAACTACAAACTTTTTAAAACCACACTAGCAACATAAAAGCAATTATAAGATTAATATATGGCAAATTTTTTTCTAAACTGAAAAATACTGTAAATGCAAACAACCTCTATTGTGTTTCCTTAGAAGAAAACAGGGACTTGCCCTATATTGCAAACAAAATACAATAAAAAATACAATGGTACGTATGCCAATTCTCCAAAATATACAGGTTGATTTTGTTAATGAAGACCAAGCGTGAAATTAATGCTCATCTGTTATCTATCCGGTAACCTGTACAAAACTTCTGCTTGCAAGAAATACTTTATAATTGGAAGTTATAAAACAAATTGTAAAAAATCTCTTTATAACATTTTTGGAACAGCAAGGTTCTCGATTTATGTGTAATCTGATAAATTTCTACATTAATAAGCATTTTATAATTAAGTTTTCCCAGTATAGGCAATGGTTTATATTCGGCCAGAATTCAGTTTTTGCTAACAAAAAAACATTGAAAAGCTATACAATTAGCACGATTGAAGGAAAAGAATCTAATGGAGGCAATTACCAATTATCTAAATATGTGAGTAACACTAAATGTCATTTCAGCCTTGAAAAAATATAAATCAACTAGAAATTTATCCATTTAACAAATTTCTGTACTTTAAAAATCTGAACATTAAAATGAACTGTATGTGTACATATATTTATATACATATACATAGGTGTATAAGCTTAAATCCGCTGTTTTTTAGTCAGAAAAACACACGTTCTTTTCTTAGAAAGCAAAAACAAATTTATTCAAAGTACTTTCCCTCACTAGTGACACATTTGTTCCATCTCTCGGGCAATGTGTGGATACCATGCCAAAAAAATTTCTTCTCTTTCGAGGCAAACCACTCATCAAGCCATTTTCGGACGTCTTCGTAAGAATCGAAGTGCCGCTCAGCAAGCGCGTGGCCCATCGATGAAAAGAGGTGATAGTCGGAAGGGGCCAGGTCTGGTGAATAAGCGGGATGGGGTAGCACCTCCCAGTTGAGTGTCTCCAAGTAGTTTCGGACCAATGTTGACACATGCGATGGTGCATTGTCGTGGAGGAAAATCAGCTTGTCGTGTCTTTGCTGATAATCCGGCCTTTTTTCACGCAGAGCACAGTGCAATTTGATCAGTTGTTGGTGGTAGCGGTGAGCATTGACAGTTTCACCAGGTTTCAACAGCTCATAGTAGACAATACCCTGCTGATCCCACCAAACGCACAGCATTGTCTTCCGTCCAAAGCGATTTGGTCTTGGGAAAGATGTTGATGGTTTGCCTGGATCAACCCACGATTTCTTGCGTTTAGGATTCTCAAAATATATCCATTTCTCATCGCCAGTTACAATCCGATGCAGAAACGACTTTCTTTTTTGTCTGGCGAGCAAGATTTCGCATGTGTTTTGGCGTCGCTCCATCTGCCTATCGTTCAATTCATGCGGCACCCATTTTCCGATCTTCTGAATCTTTCCCATGGCACGTAGACGCATGGAAATGGCTGGTTGAGTAACACCCAATTGCTCGGCAAGCATTTTTTGCGATTGGGTATCGTCCTCATCCAAAAGAGCCTGCAGTTGATGGTCCTCAACCTTCCTGGGCCGATTTTCACGCTTCTTGTCGCTCAGGTAAAAATTTCCATCTTTGAACTGACGAAACCAATCTCTGCACGTGGTTTCCGATAAAGCTCTGTCTCCATAAGCCTCCACAAGCATTCAATGTGCTTCGGCAGCTGATTTCTTCAAATTAAAGCAGAAAAGCAAAGCTTGCCGCATATGCTCTTTTTCTGGCACAAAAGTAGACATGATTACAAAAAAAAAATATATGTTGTTGTATGAAATATCTGATGATGTGCACTGATTAATGTTGACAGATGTCAAAATCACCAAAAAAACAATATGGCGTCGTCATGGTAACTTAATACGCTCGCTTACGCCATCTATTAGCATACAGCGGATTTAAGCTTATACACCTGGTATGTAATAATGACCAAATTACAGTTCTCTTACTCGTTAGAACCTTACTGACTGTTGATGAAGCGTCATCAACAGTCGTGAAACATTTAAAGGGTACAACATTGAGTTAGTACTGAAACCAACATTGCACAATATGAAAACTGGTTGCAACACAAATGCAGCTGTCTATGTGTATCAGCAGAATATTTGTGCACAATTTTCAAACATTTTCTGAGTATTTTTATTATTAAATTTTTAGATACAAGAAAGGATTCATAGTATGTGGTCAATTGTTAGAATCAAAGAAATGTGGTAAAACACTTCAATTTCATTCTTTTACTAAATTATAATAGACAATTTTGATAAAAATAGAATTGCAGAATGTTATTTCTACTTTGATAGTTAAAGAAGAAAAAGAGAAACAACTCCAAATTCTTTAAAAATAATAATAAAAAAAATCATTAAAATACAAAAGTGCTTGAGAAAAATTGTTATATTTTTCAAAAGAAATCATCAGTTATTTCAGAATACATATCTCATTCCTCCTCCTTCAGCCTTATTAACCCCACTTTCTCTAGGACCATAGTTCCCCCCAATCTGTCTCCATTTTATAGAAATATGCCTATGTCTAGATTATATGGAGGGTTGGTGCTCCAACCTTCTATATAATCTAGATTTGAAACTGGTCAAGCTCTGGGAAGTTATATAGTAATACCCAGATATGTTTTAATGAAGTATAGTCAAGAACCTCCCTGCCTGACGGGAATGGTGTTCTCAATGAAAGCTAGCTACTGCCTTAGAACAGTGGTCTCCAAAGTGTGGTATGTGTACCCCAGCGGGCATGCCAAGTTTCCCTTCAAAATTTTGTCTTGTTTGCAGTATGTGTATTCTTACAGTCATCCTCCTGAAGAAGTAGGCTCACGATGACTTGCGTTCGTACACGGAAAAAATTCAAATTGCGGGTAATGGGAAATTTAACAGGAATTATGTATTATAGTGAAAATTTAGCAAATTTTATTATATTATAGGGGGTACAACTTATAATTATTTTTGTCTTAGGGGGTAAGCAATCAAAAAAGTTTGGAGATCACTGTCTTAGAACATTATTTCATAATGCTAAGGCGACCAATTGTCATCCTTAGGGAGGACAGTCCTTTTGTAAGGTCTGTCCTCCCTCGAAAACTGTCCTCCTTTTCTATATTTGAAGACTAATCTGTAAATCTCCATATTTGATCTATGCCGAGCCTATCCGTTGCATGCAATGTGTTTGTATTTGACATGACAATTCATCAAGACTCAGTACAGTGCAGCGAGACGCAATTATGAGATGCATGCGCTTGCACGGAAGACCTCGAGAGAGCGTGCCACGTGCAAGCGGCTTTGTTTACTTCTTACTGAAACACGACACAGCACATATGCATGCAGTAGAGATATTTATAGTGTATTATTGTTGCAATGAATAAAATGTTTCTTTTATTTATGATATTTTTTCTTTTAATTTATTTGTGTCTTCCTTTTCATTGTAAAAAAGTTGGTCACCTTAATAATGCTACATTTCAAATTTACATTCATAATAATGCTTTCTAATTCTCTTTACTATGAAACTAGCTAAAAATAGTATATACCCAACCTTTTGTATTAGCAATACACTGAATTTAGTAAGATTCCTACAACACACCATAATTTTTAAGTATTAATTAACAACTTATAGCTCAATAAGTATATAATGAAATAAGCAACAATCGCCTGAAAAATCGGGCTAAAATTTGGCTAATTAAATGATTATTATAAAGCAATTTGTCATACATTATTTAATAAATTATTAAAAATTGTAATTATTAATTCAATCAAGAGATGGTGCCTAACACCTNGTGCATTGTCGTGGAGGAAAATCAGCTTGTCGTGTCTTTGCTGATAATCCGGCCTTTTTTCACACAGAGCACAGTGCAATTTGGTCAGTTGTTGGTGGTAGCGGTGAGCATTGACAGTTTCACCAGGTTTCAACAGCTCATAGTAGACAATACCCTGCCGATCCCATCAAACGCACAGCATGTCTTCCGTCCAAAGCGATTTGGTCTTGGGAAAGATGTTGATGGTTTGCCTGGATCAACCCATGATTTCTTGCGTTTAGGATTCTCAAAATATATCCATTTCTCATCGCCAGTTACAATCCGATGCAGAAACGACTTTCTTTTTTGTCTGGCGAGCAAGATTTCGCATGTGTTTTGGCGTTGCTCCATCTGCTTATCATTCAATTCATGCGGCACCCATTTTCCAATCTTCTGAATCTTTCCCATGGCACATAGACACGTGGAAATGGCTGGTTGAGTGACATCCAATTGCTCGGCAAGCATTTTTTGCAATTGGGTATCGTCCTCATCCAAAAGAGCCTGCAGTTGATGGTCCTCAACCTTCCTGGGCCGATTTTCACGCTTCTTGTTGCTCAGGTAAAAATTTCCATCTTTGAACTGACGAAACCAATCTCTGCACATGGTTTCCAATAAAGCTCTGTCTCCATAAGCCTCCACAAGCATTCAATGTGCTTCGGCAGCTGATTTCTTCAAATTAAAGCAGAAAAGCAAAGCTTGCCGCATATGCTCTTTTTCTGGCACAAAAGTAGACATGATTACAAAAAAAAAATATATGTTGTTGTATGAAATATCTGATGATGTGCACTGATTAATGTTGACAGATGTCAAAATCACCAAAAAAACAATATGGCGTCGTCATGGTAACTTAATACGCTCGCTTACGCCATCTATTAGCATACAGCGGATTTAAGCTTATACACCTGGTATGTAATAATGACCAAATTACAGTTCTCTTACTCGTTAGAACCTTACTGACTGTTGATGAAGCGTCATCAACAGTCGTGAAACATTTAAAGGGTACAACATTGAGTTAGTACTGAAACCAACATTGCACAATATGAAAACTGGTTGCAACACAAATGCAGCTGTCTATGTGTATCAGCAGAATATTTGTGCACAATTTTCAAACATTTTCTGAGTATTTTTATTATTAAATTTTTAGATACAAGAAAGGATTCATAGTATGTGGTCAATTGTTAGAATCAAAGAAATGTGGTAAAACACTTCAATTTCATTCTTTTACTAAATTATAATAGACAATTTTGATAAAAATAGAATTGCAGAATGTTATTTCTACTTTGATAGTTAAAGAAGAAAAAGAGAAACAACTCCAAATTCTTTAAAAATAATAATAAAAAAAATCATTAAAATAAAAAAGGCNTTTTTTAATTAATTTATTACTGAATTAAAAATATATAAATGATAAAAACACACTAAATTGGTATTATTTACGATTATCATTCACACGGTTCATAGCCCAGAATTGTCGTAGTTCTAGAGGGTGTAGAGAAAGGCCCTTATGTAAGGAACTGAAATTCAAGACATCTTGTAATTGAAATCTAAGTGTAGAGATTATGATTAGGAAAAAGTTATATATATGTTTCACACAGACTTAACAGGAATATGCCTAAAATAACTGCAGAACTGACTTTATTTTGTAAAGCATACTGTAATGATAGTGGATGATTACTTATTGTTCTAAGTATAATCATACTAGCATGTATAGAGATGCTAATTCAATATATTGTTTTCCTTTATACTTTTAAAATATTCATCATAAACTGTAATTTAGAAGATTTTAACAAAACTATAAAATTATAAATTCATACTTTCAAATAATGTATTTGACAAAACTGATAAACATTAACACCACGAAATGAGAAGTATATTACCCATTTACCAATGAGTAAAACTGTGATATTTATAACTATATAAGTTGTGTTATACCAAAACACAGTGTCTATAATGAAGCTGATTCATATTGTGGTTATATTGCAGCAACATTGCTCACGCGAATCATTATTACATTGAAATTATATCATTGATTTTTGGAAAATGCCATTATTTGATGTCATCACTTCCAATATAAAATGAGAGGGGGAAAAAAATCAAATAATTTTACTATGACAAGTGTCTTTAATTAATAGATTTATTCTAGATATAAAAAATAGCTTCACCTTCATTTCAGTGTGTTATAAACATATTTATTATACAGATCTAAGTATACAAAATTCAAATGCAACAAATAAAAATATTTTGTAGTCAGAAAGAGCAAATGCTTAATTTGCTTAAATAGAATTAGTAGAATGAATTGTACCTTTTCCAATTTCATATTAAGGAAGAGATCATTAGAGAAGAATAAGAAAACTTTTCTGACTCCAGACCAAATTGATGATGATAAACACAGTTTTTGTTTCCAGTGCATAAATGAAAGGAAATAGTAGATTTATGGAATATCTCAAAATGTATAAAAGACTGAACTGTAATGAAGAGCATGCACTACTTTATTTAAAGTTCAACAATTGTTATTTCCACTTATGACACTTTTCTTTTTTAACTAAAAGGATCCAAAGTACCTTCAGTAATTTACACAATACTTTCTAACATCTTCAAAACTCCAAATTTATGACAAAATACAAAACTATTTTTGGAAAGAATGACATGCACAAATGAATCTTAAAAATTTCTTAGTAATATAAAGTCATTACAGGCTGATTCAATTACCACAATTTACAACATACCACAAAGTATATATACAACAGCAATTCTATCATCATTAGTAATAACAAATTTTAATTGTTTAGCAATATTGTGTTTTATTTTAAATAAAAAAAATATTTTAAAATCACCATCCATTTTATATTAGAGACTTACATTTTTCTTATTTTTAATAATCTTTAGCTCTAATTAAATTCTTTGTGTATATGGGTCAATTTATAATGACACTATCAGTAAGCTTCTTGAAAACTATACACTTTTTTATATATTTTTAAAACTCTTTCCCCGCTTTAGCTTTATAGAATATGTATAGGTATATTTCTTATAGAAAACAGTATAATTTGTATAAATACAAAAATTTCTTAAATTTTATATTACTTTCGAACAAACTGTTCATAGTTAGGAATGTAGTTTATGTTCAAAAAAGTATTAAAATGGGAGTTCTCAACCTTTGGTATGTCGCCGCATTATCTAATATCAAGTACTTTGATTTTGCTCTGAATCCATTATATTAGGGTTGCCAAGTATCTGGAGATAAAGTCTGTCACAAAATTAGATCTTCCTGAAAAGTACAGGTAACCCCCGGTTGATTTTCAAAAATTTTGATAATACAGAAGCTACACTTACCAAGATAAAAATTCACAATTTTATAAACATACTATAAAAATAAAGACTGTTTGAATCAATGTGTAAAGAGCTAGTAGCAGTCTTTAAGCTGGTAAGCCACAATGTTTGTAGTTGGATGCTACATACACATATATGCATGCAACTTTTGTGAGCTGGGCATGTTGATGCTGCAAATTTTGCAACAATTGGCATTTTAGTCAACTCCTCCCTTTGGTAAAAAAAATGAAGTTTTAAAAAACAGCTTATTCATAATTCTAGAATGTATTTAATATTTCTGCAACAGAACTGAGGCACTCTCGCAACACATGCATGTCATGGCATACTGGTTGGGAAACATTGATATGTACCATAGAATAAGAGAATTATTCTATTGTCTTTGTTTATGACTTATTTCAAAAAGTTAAAAAAAATGTTTCTTTTATAAGAAAACAGCCACAAAACCCCAAATAACCAGCAGAGAAATGTTACATAATGCTAACATTTTTGCCCATGTTGAATGGATATCAGGCTAAATGACCTTGCAGCTGCTAAAACAATGGGTTATTGTTGTACACATGTGAAGAGGGAAGGTGATGTAAGAGAGAGAGGGAGGAAGAAGAGATTAGTAAGTTTAAGGTTCGACTATGCAGACGCGAATTTAGTAGCAAGCAAGAGGTTGCAAGCGATATAGTTCTCACAAAGGAAAACCATGCGTAAGTGAGAAGCGAGAAATATTGCCGGCGAGAGTGAATTTCTGGTTCTCGCACATATCTGACAGGGTTTGATATTTATCGTGTCTCACCTCTTCTCGCCACGTATTCTTGCTCACGGGAAAAATTCTCTCGCTCGCATCTGCATAGTCGCACCCTTACAGTTCATAGAATGACTTCCATGCCAGGGGAAAGAATCAACATTGCGAAAGTTAATGGCAGTATTTTTACAAGCAGCCTTGTAAATTTCAATCTGCTCTAAATGTTTGAGAAGTTGTTTCTGATGGAGCCATGCTAGTTAACGTTTTGACAAACATCTTGGCGAATTTGTCTATGCTGGGATTGACAAACCTTTTTCAGTCCGTGTGCCATATAATAAGTTTATTTATTTTTTAAAATGTTTATGCATGTTGAAGCTTTAGACTTCAAAGAATGATACTCAATGAAATGAAATGAACAAGCCTTAATTAGAATAAATGTACAGGAACTGACTGAAGAAAGGATGATTGGGTGATAAATCAAAATGATGATTGAAAGAGATGGGTGATAAACCAAAATCATACGATGCTTTACATGCCATAGATTTGCCACTCCTGGTCTAAGCAATATTATGACTTCTAATTAAATTTCGATAATAGTATGCAACAAATTTAATAAATAATCAGCATATAAACTTTAAACCTTCAGATACAATAGTATCATCTTGAGTAGATGTAAAAAAAATTATGCTATAATGCCAGAAGGACAATGAAGCAAAATTTTTTAATTAATTTATTACTGAATTAAAAATATATAAATGATAAAAACACACTAAATTGGTATTATTTACGATTATCATTCACACGGTTCATAGCCCAGAATTGTCGTAGTTCTAGAGGGTGTAGAGAAAGGCCCTTATGTAAGGAACTGAAATTCAAGACATCTTGTAATTGAAATCTAAGTGTAGAGATNGTCAATAAAAGACATCGTAAGATATATATATATATATAAGATACTGCAAATTATATATGCAATATCTTATTAAAATGTACGAGCAATTACATTATACTTGTTAAGGTAGCTGTTTTTACTTGCTTCTGTGTTGTTTATTCCTCCTCCCCATCAACACCTGTAAAGGATGGAGTAAGTGCTTTCATTTCTTCTTCTCCTCTGTCTATTCCTATTTGGTTTTTGGAATGTTACGTTTAGCTAGGAAAAAGAACTTTCATTTCAGATGAAGAAAGAACGAACTTAAGAACTTGTGGATTGCATTACTCCTTAACTCATAACCAACTAATTTGCATAGTAATAAAGCAGCACCATCCAAGAGATAGTTTAACGTACTTTACATGTCGTAAAGTATGGATGCCACAAAAAAAAAAAAAAATTATCAAGGGTGTACCATTGTTAAAAAAAGATTAAAAAACAGGAATAAGTAATGACCAAAATTGAGTAAAAAGAATCCTTTCTCATTATTAAGAGTTGAATTTTTTCTTATTTTCACATTCCAGTTATTATTGTAATTAATCTTTGCATTTTTTTTGTTGTTTGAATATCATAATCACAGTTATTTAGCCCTCTTCAGGTGTTTATTCCAGCATAGTCAATGGGTTGTCAGTGATCTTCGACATACTTAATTCTCCCTAATGATTGTTGTGCCCCAGAACAAAACCAAGTCTGACAAGTTATTGATCCCCGGACTTCTAATAGAAACCTAGGGTTCCTTTTATTTGTGACCTTATATACTGATGTGTCTCGTGAAAATAGATTCACATTCCAATCACCACACACGCTACTGTCAGTGATTGCTCAGCTGTATATGTGGAGCTGTATGTTATTGTGGCGTGTTTTGTTTGTATTACTATTTTTCAATCCATCTATTTAGAGTGAGTATATAAATTAAGCTATTTAAATTTTTAAAACAAAAACTCATTGATGACGAGTCATATAAAGATTAACTGAATATTGCTGTAGTAGAATGATCAGTTGCCAGCAGGCAAAAATGTATTTATAGTTTACAGCTTTGCTATAGTTCACAATATATTGTATGATTTCATACACATTAAAGATGATATTATTAAACTACCTCTATGTGTAAGTTATGTGCCAAAGTTTTAAGCAAACAATGCAATGAAACTGGAAGAGTTGCCCTGCCATTTTGAGTCCACCAAATAAAGATTTTAATAGGACAATTGACTTTTTTAAACTTAAAGAATCTGACATCATCAAGAAAATAACATGAGTGACATCAAGAAAGTAATGAAAACATTTTCCAGATATGATAAGGCTAGTCTAAAAGTTTATCTTATATCTTCAAAGATAACTTAGGCAAAAATAAAGATAACTTAGGCAAAAATACCTTTTACAATAGACAAAATTTAATTTTGAGATGTATCCTTGACACAACTTAAAAAAATACAGTGGGTGATTGGTTAACGAACAGTTCAGACTACAACAAATTGGATAAGGAACACCTCACAGAACAAACACAACAAGAAGTGACGTAAAATAATGAATAACGATTGGTCTTCAGACAACAATTTGAAACTTTTCAGAGCACAGGAGATGTCGACATTGATTCTCAACCCGGTATATACTGATTGGATAGTATTCCTCTGAACTTTGAAACTCTCCCTTATAATTCCAGCCTTTTATTTTTCTGACAGAAAGAATTTTTTTATAGTACTCGCAACATGATTGGGCAAGCACTAATTAAGTTTTGAGTTGGTTTTTATTTTCAAAAGGTAAGAGTATAATAGGAAATGTAGAGAGGTAGAGAGTGGGCAGATATCTGATGTTGCTGGGCAGTATGACTTGAACACAGTAGGCCGCAGTTCAATCTATACAGTATACAGTAGGCCACAGTTCAATCTTATCTAACAAGGGGACCTTACGGTCTTGGAAATTCAGTTTGGGATGAGACTTGGCAGGTTCGTAGTATACCTCAAGGGTGTCCACCCAGAAGAATTGTAAAGCACACTAGCCAGAAGATTCCAAGAAAAAAGGCTCTAAAATTTTAAGCGCAGCTTATATACCAATCGATTCTACCTTATGGTAGTACAGCGAAGTGGCTCAGTCCGTAGCGTACTCGCCTGCAACGTGGTGCGACCTAGGTTCGATCCTACCTTCTGCAAACTTTTTTTTTTTTTTTTTTGGTTTAAAAATTATAACAATTTTTAAATGAAGTTAATGACGTAAAAATATTATCAATTAAATCATAAATACTTTTATTTTATTTATGAAATGACTGTTACAGCAGATTAAAATGTGAATTAAAGATAACATTTTATTTTTCAAAAGTTGAATAATTTCAAATGCATTTTTAATGGAGGTAAATTAAAACTTTAATTACCACTATAACAAATTTTCAGGTAGGGTTCTATTTACATAAAAATTTTTACAATATTGTCTTTATTAGTCAATTTTTTATTTTACATA